>NC_090033.1:9946579-10246579 GCF_037176765.1 Anolis sagrei
TGTTGGGAGGGCTTTGATTGTGTCTTTCTTTGTGACAAAAGGGGCTTGGGCTGGATGGTATTTGGGGTCCCTTCCAATGCTAAGATTTTATTATTATGAAGCAGGGGCTGTCTGGCCATGTGTTGGGGGGGGGGGGCTTTGATGGTGTCTTTCTGGCAGAAGGGGCTTTGAGGGTCCCTTCCAACTCTAGCATTCTATTATTATTATTATTAAGCAGGGCCTGGCTGGCCATCTTTTGGGAGGGCTTTGGTGGTGTCTTTCTTTGTAGCAGAAGGGGCTTGGACTGGATGGCCTTTGGGGGACCCTTCCAACTCTAACATTCTATTATTATTATTATTAATGTTGTTGTTATTATTAAGCAGGGCCTGGCTGGCCATCTTTTGGGAGGGCTTTGGTGGTGTCTTGCACTGTTGCAGAAGGTGCTTGGACTGGCTGGCCTTTGGGGGACCCTTCCATCTCTAACATTGTATTATTATTATTATTATTATTATTGTTATTATTATTAAGCAGGGCCTGGCTGGCCATCTTTTGGGAGGGCTTTGGTGGTGTCTTGCACTGTTGCAGAAGGTGCTTGGACTGGATGGCCTTTGGGGGACCCTTCCATCTCTAACATTGTATTATTATTATTATTATTATTATTATTATTATTATTAAGCAGGTCCTGGCTGGCCATCTTTTGGGAGGGCTTTGGTGGTATCTTGCTTTGTGACAGAAGGGGCTTGGGCTGGATGGCCTTTGGGTGGGACCCTTCCAACTCTTAACATTCTATTATTATTATTATTACTACTACTACTATTAAGCAGGGCCTGGCTGGCCATCTTTTGGGAGTGCTTTGGTGGTGTCTTGCTTTGTGGCAGAAGGAGCTTGAACTAGATGGCCTTTGGGGGACCCTTCCAACTCTTAACATTCTATTCTTCTTATTATTATGAAACAGGGGTTGGAGGGCCATCTGTTGGGAGGGCTTTGATTGTGTCTCAGGCTTCTGCTTGGCCTCCTTGCAGATTACGAGCCGCAGAGCATCTGTGAGCACCTGCAGTACTTGTTTGCCTTGCTGCAGAGCAGCCGGCGGCGGTACATCGACCCCTCGGGCTTCGTGAAGGCCCTGGGCTTGGACACAGGTCAGCAGCAGGTAACGTTTCGGGAGGGGCGCGCCACCAATACATTATTATTACTATTACTGTGATGCTTTCCCTGAGTTTCAGGCTTAAGAAACCACTAGGCATGTGCAAAAAAAATCATGAAGTATCGGAAGCGACTGAACGGATAAACAAGAACAAATTTAAGCTCAACCAAGAAGCCATGAGAGCATGCCGAACGCACCTGGGCTTCAAGGATTTCTCACGGATTCTCTCAGAATGTCTCATTAGTCTATTCTTCACTCCCTCCATTCCCACACCTAATCTGGCTTCTCGGGAAAACTCATCAGTTGAAGATTAATTTAAGCCCGACCAAAAACCCATGAGATCATGCCAAACACACCTGGGCTTCAAGGATTTCTCACGGATTCTCTCAGAATGTCTCATTAGTCTATTCTTCACTCCGTCTGTTCTCAAATCTAATCTGGCTTCTCAGGAAAACTTCTCATCAGCTGAAGATTAATTTAAGCCCGACCAAAAAGCCATGAGATCATGCCGAACGCACCCGGGCTTCAAGGATTTCTCACGGATTCTCTCAGAATGTCTCATTAGTCTATTCTTCGCTCCCTCCGTTCTCGAATCTAATCTGGCTTCTCAGGAAAACTCCTCATCAGCTCATCAGCTGAAAATTGATTTAAGCCTGACCAAAAAGCCATGAGATCATGCCGAACGCACCTGGGCTTCATGGATTTCTCACGGATTCTCTCAGAATGTCTCATTAATCTATTCTTCGCTCCCTCCGTTCTCGAATCTAATCTGGCTTCTCAGGAAAACTCCTCATCAGCTCATCAGCTGAAAATTGATTTAAGCCTGACCAAAAAGCCATGAGATCATGCCGAACGCACCTGGGCTTCATGGATTTCTCACGGATTTTCTCAGAATGTCTCATTAGTCTATTCTTCACTCCCTCCATTCTCAAACCGAATCTGGCTTCTCGGGGAAACTCCTCATCAGCTGCAGATTAATTTAAACCTGACCAAAAATCCATGAGATCATGCCGAAGACACATGGGTTTCAAGGATTTCTCATGGATTCTCTCAGAATATCTCATTATCTTCTGCCTATATCATCAGTTGGGAGGCCCCAACTGCTGGTCTGGCCAGAGTGAAGACAGAGGGGAGCAGAAGACATTTCCATCTTGTCTTTACTAATAATATAGTATATTGTATATACATATAATATCTATAACATTATAATGTAATACAATATAATGTTAGTAATAATAATACAATATTATAATTATATATTTATATTACATGTAATATTACTAATAATATTACAATATAATGGTATAGTGTAATATAGTAATATATAATACTGATATTGTACTATACTAATAATATAATATTGTAGGAAAATATATCTTGTAAGCCGCTCTGAGTCCCCTTTGGGGAGAGAAGGGCGGCATATAAATGCCGTAAATAAATAATAATACATTAGTCTGTTCTTCACTCCCTCCGTTCTCAAACCTAATCTGGCTTCTCGGGAAAACTCATCAGTTGAAGATTAATTTAAGCATGACCAAAAAGCCATGAGATCATGCTGAATGCACCTGGGCTTCAAGGATTTCTCACGGATTCTCTCAGAACATCTAATTAGTCTATATTTCACCACCTCTAGTCTCAAACCTAATCTGGCTTCTCAGGAAAACTCCTCATCAGCTGAAGTTTCATTTAAGCCCGACCAAAAATCCATGAGATCATGCCGAACGCACCTGGACTTCAAGGATTTCCTCACTAAATCTCTCAGAATGTCCCATTAGTCTATTCTTCACTCCCTCTGTTCTCAAACCTAATCTGGCTTCTCAGGAAAACTCATTGTTTCACAGCTGAAACAGCCAAAGACCATTTTTGAAATCGGATCCATGCACAAGCCTAATTGCTATCACTGCTGTTATAGATCCAAATACATATTACACAAGGCATGGGCAAACGTCGGCCCTCCAGGCGTTTTGGACTTCAACTCCCACAATTCCTAACAGCCTACCGGCTGTTAGGAATTTTAGGAGTTGAAGTCCAAAACGCCTGAAGGGCCGAAGTTTGCCCATGCCTGCATTACACTGTCCCGATTCCTTCCTTATTGCCATAGGACGCGCAGGAGTTTTCCAAGCTGTTCATGTCGCTCTTAGAAGATACGCTTTCCTCCCAAAAGAACCCAGAAGTTCGGGACATTGTCCAGAAGCAGTTTTGTGGAGAATACGCCTACGTCACTGTGTAAGTCCGGCACTTGCAGAAATCCTTTTCCCACCCTTCCTTCCCAAGGTCTGCGTGCATTCGCTTTAAGTCGTTGCGCTTATCCTTTCAGTTGCAACCAGTGCGGCCGGGAGTCCAAGCTGATCTCAAAATTTTACGAGCTCGAATTGAACATCCAGGGCCACAAGCAACTCTCGGACTGCATCACCGAGTTCCTAAAGGTAATGACAACTGTCCTTTCTTTTGGCGAAGGAGTTGAGGCTGGATTCCCTCGAAGAGCCCTTTCGGGAAGCCGTTCGTATTTTAGGGCAATGTTTGTTTGATTATGCTGTACCGTGAGAAGAGCCGGGTAATAATAATGCAAAAGGAGGAAATAATATATACTGTATATACAAAGCATAGTTTGTCCACCCCTTTTTTATGCTGAAAAAGTTCCCCTCGGCTTATTTATGATTATTACATTTATTATTTTACTCTTATTTTTATTACATTTACTATTTTTCTCTATTATTGTTATTAGTACATTTATTTTATATTTATTATTTTATTTAATTATTTTTATTTATTTTATTGATATTATTGTTATTATTACATTTATTATTTTGGGCTGAAAAAGCCCCCCTCAGCTTATACTCGAGTCAAGGTTATTTATTATTTTACTCTGTTATTAGTATACTTTTTATTACATTTATTATTTTACTCTATTGTTGTTATTAGTACATTTATTTTATTTTTATTATTTTATTTATTTTATTTTATTGTTATTATTATATTTATTATTTTGGGCTTTAAAAGCCCCCCTCAGCTTATTTATTATTATTACATTTATAATTTGACTCTGTTATTTTATTACAAATTTTTATTCTACTCTATTATTGTTATTAGTGCATTTCTTTATATTTATTAGTTTTATTTATTTATTTATTTATTTATTTATTTTATTATTATTATTACACTTATTATTTATACTGGAAAAGCTCCCCCTCAGCTTATACTTGAGTGAAGGTTATTCTTATTTTACTCTAATTAGTATAACTTTGATTACATTTATTATTCTACGCTATTATTGTTATTAATGCATTTATTTTATATTTTTAATTTATTTTATGTTATTGTTATTATTACATTTATTATTTTGGGCTGAAAAAGCCCCCCTCAGCTTATACTCGAGTCAAGGTTATTTATTATTTTACTCTGTTATTAGTATAATTTTATTGCATTTATTATTTTACTCTGTTATTGTTATTAGTACATTTATTTTATTTTTATTTATTTTATTATTTTATTTATTTTTATTATTTTATTTATTTATTTTATATTATTGTTAGTATTACTTTTATTATTTTGGGCTGAAAAAGCCGCCCTCAGCTTATACTCGAGTCAATGTTATTTATTATTTTACTCTGTATTTACTATAATTTTTATTACATTTATTATTTTACTCTAATTAATGTTATTATTATTATTATTACATTTAATATTTTAATCTATTTATTATAGATTAAAATATTATTATTTTACTCTATTATTTTTATTACATGTATTATTTTAATGTATTACTGTTATTACATGTATTAGTTTAATGTATTACTATTACATTTATTATTTTAATGTATTACTGCTATTTCATTTATTATTTTAATGTATTACTGTTATTACATTTATTATTTTGCTCTATTATTACTGTTATTAAATTTCCATTATTTGTTCTATTATTATTGCTTTTATTACATTGATTATTTTACCCTCTTTATTATTATTGGAAGATACGTAAGCACATTTGCATTGAAGAAGGTTGGAATAATGGTTTAATCAGAGTTTGGCAGTTTGATCTTACGTAAATACTGATGATAACCAGTAGCGGCTGCATTTCTCACCCTCGGCTTAGAACCCTCTTCTCTTCCTCTTGGACAGGAAGAGAAGCTGGAAGGGGACAACCGCTACTTCTGCGAGACCTGCCAGAGCAAACAGAACGCCACGCGCCGCATCCGGCTGCTCAGCCTGCCTTGCACCCTCAACCTCCAGCTCATGCGCTTTGTCTTCGACAGGCAAGTCCTGCCTTATGATATGGACCGGGGGTGTGGGGGGGGGGGTATGTGGACGTGCGGTATGACTGCGGTCACAGACCAGGAGGGTCAAACACTGAAGCCAGAAATTCAAAACATTCAAAGCAGAAAGTCCAAGATATGCAGCCAACCAAATTGGCTTCATCTACAGCAGTGGTTCTCAACCTGTGGGTCTCTCCCCAGGTGTTTTGGCCTACAACTCCCAGAATTCCCAGCCAGTTTTGCCAGATGTTAGGATTACTCAGAGGCCAAAACATCTGGAGACCTACAGGTAGAGAACCACTGATCGACAGGCTTTCCCTGAGTTATATTATACTAGCTGTGCCCTGCCACGCGTTGCTGTGGCCTATAGTAAGAATTTTCGAAGTAGAGGTAGATATCTGGACTATTATGAAAGAGAGGTACGTACCTATTCCTTCCCCTCTTTTTCTTCCCTTTCCCCTTTCTCTCCTTTCGTCCTTCTCTATCTCTTTCTTTCATTCCTTCTTTCGGTCTTTGGTTTCATCTTTCCTCCTCTCTTTCCTTCCCTCCCTCCCCCTTTCTCTACTTCTTCCTTTGTCTCCTTTCTTCCTCCCTGTTTCCTTGCTTCTTTCACTTTTTAAATTTCCTTTTCTCCTTCCTTCCTTCCTTCCTTCCTTCCTTCCTTCCTTCTTTCTTTCTTTACTTCTTTCCCGCATTTCCCTCCATTTTTCTTTCCTTTCTACTTTCTCTTCTTCCTTCCTTCGGTACCTCTTTCTTCCTTCTCTCCTTCCTTTCCTCTTTCCTTCCCTCCTTCCTTCTTTCCCTCCTTCCTTCCCCCTTTCTCTCCTTCATTCCTTCCCTTTTCCCTCCCTCCTTTCTTCTCTCCTTCCTTCCTGTCTGTTCTCCCCCAATACCATGGCAGAATCCCTTCTAACTCTATTCTATGAGTCTATTTAATATAGTAATATATAGTAGTAACATTATATTATTATATAAGGTAATGTATATACCTTATATAATATAAGGTATTATATAAGGTAATTATTATATAAGATAATTATATAACCTTATTATATAAGGTAATGGCGCTCCATGCAGTCATGCCGGCCACATGACCTTGGAGGTGTCTACGGACAACGCTGGCTCTTTGGCTTAGAAATGGAGATGAGCACCAGAGTCCCAGAGTCAGACATGACTGGACTTAATGTCAGGGGACTACCTTTACCTTTACCTTTAACATTATATTATATACTAGTATATATAACAATAATAAATATAATATGTATGTATTATATAGCTCTCTCTCTCTCTCTCTATATATATATATAGTATTGTAATTATATATATACATATATACGCATACACACACACCAACCAGTGATCCCATCCATGTGTGTGTGTGTGTGTGCGTGTACATGTGTGCATGTGTCTATACCGCCATATAATCCAGTTCTAAGTAGATAATCTGGATTTTACATGGCAGTGTGGAAGGGTTGACTTTGGGTGCATCTACACTGTAGTTGTAATAAAGGAGGATGAAGCTGGTGAGGGGAGAAGAAAAAGGAAGGAAGGAAAGGGAAGGAAGGAAGGAGAAGGAAGGGAGGGAAGGAGGGTAGGAGGGGGTTGGACTGGATGGCCTTTAGGGCTCCCTTTCAACTGGTTGGCCATCCGTTATGAGGGCTTTGATCATGTCTTCCTTTACTGCCAAATGAGGTTGGGCTGGATGGTATTTAGGACTCCTTTCCAAGCAGTGTCCCTCTGACCCCCATCATGGCACCTTTCTCCTTCCCTTGTGCTGTGGGAGTGTGTGTGTGGGAGATAGTCAGAGTGTGTGCACAGAGTGTGGCCCACCTCCCAGAGTATTAGAGTTAGAAACACCCACTATCATATTATTATTATAATATTATAATATAGTTTTAGAATTAGAAACATCTACTATATTTTGTTATATTATATTATTAAAAAAACTATAATCTATAGTATTAGAGTTAGAAACATCCACTATATTATAATACTGTAATATTATAATACTATAGTTTTAGAATTAGAAATATAATATGGTATATTATATTATTATAATACTATAATAATATAGTATTAGAGTTAGAAACATCCACTATATCATATTATTATGTTATATTATAATATTATAGTTTTGGATTTAGAAACATTCGCTATATTATGTTATGTTATATTGTTATAATACTATAATAATATAGTATTAGAGTTAGAAACATCCACTATATTAAATTATTATATTATAATACTGTAATATTATAATATTTAGTTTTAGAGTTAGAAACATTCACTATATTGTTATGTTATATTATTATAATACTATATTAAAGCATTAGATTATGTTATATTATAATATTATAGTTTTAGAATTAGAAACATTCACTATATTATGTTATATTATTATAATACTATAATATTATAGAATTAGTTAGAAACATCCACTATATTATATTATTATATTATATTATAATACTGTCATAATGCTTAGTTTTAGAGTTAGAAACATTCGCTATATTATGTTATGTTGTATTGTTATAATACTATAATATAATCTTATAGTATTAATTAGAAACACCTGCAATATTATATAATGTTATATTATTATATTATAATACTATAATGTTATATTATTATATTATAATACTGTAATGTCATAATATTATAGTATTATATGTTACTATATATTATTAATGATTAGTAATTATATATGTGTGTATGTCTGTATATATAATTTATATATTATTATTAATCATATTGTTATTGGGGTGGTGCAGTGGGTTAAACTATTGAGCTGCTGAACTTGTCAAATCCGGGGAGCGGCGTGAGCTCCCGCTGTTAGCCCCAGCATACACCAATCTATTTATTTTATTTATTATTTATTTAAAGCTTTTATATCCCGTCCTTTCTCAACCTCCACAGAGGGACTCTAGCAGTTCGAAAACATGCAAGTATGAGTAGATCAATTGGTACCGCTCTGTCGGGAAGGTAACAGCGCTCTTATTATCTTATTTCCAGGCAAACAGGCCACAAGAAGAAGCTAAACACTTACATTGAGTTCTCGGAGCTGCTGGACATGGAGCCATTCATGGAGGACAAAGGTGGGCTTCCTTTCTCCTCATAGGAAATCCCACCATTGGGTTGTGTTTGATCGAAAAGTGTTGGGGATTCACCAGAAAGATTTTGATGTAGAATTGAGCAAAACAGGCACCACTTGGTGGTGTCGGCCATGACGGTGCCCCCGTTTTAGCGGTCCCTCGTCCGCCTTCCAGGCCGCGGCTTCGCCTACGAGCTGAGCGCCATCCTGATCCACCGCGGGGTGAGCGCCTACTCCGGCCACTACATTGCCCACGTCAAGGACCCCCAGACGGCGGAGTGGTACCGCTTCAACGACGAGGAGATCGAGAAGATGGAGGGGAAGAAGCTCCAGCTGGGAGCCGAGGAAGACCTGGGTAAGGGAGGAAAGGGACAACAATAATAATCCTGGGAAAGGAGCAAGTAATCATAATAGTAATGGGAAAGGAGATAATAATAATGATAATAATGATACAAGCTTTGGATCGCATGAGGAAGGGTTGGATGCGGAGCCTGTTTTCAGCCTGCGTTGCTTCCTCCTCCTCCTCCTGCAGAGCCATCCAAGTCGCAGGCGCGGAAGCCCAAGGGCGGGAAGGGGGTCTACCGCTCCCGGAACGCCTATATGCTGGTCTACAGGCTGCAGTCACGGGCAAAGACCCTGACCACGGACATCCCAGGTGAGGCGGGTCTGGGTCTCCATGTCCACCATGTCGTTGTCCCTCTCGTGTATATGCCTCCATGAGAAACGTTCACCACTTTCCATCTTCCTGGGAAACCTTCACCACTTCCTTCCTATAATGGACTAGGTATGACAAATAGGTGGGTTCTAGAGTCCCTTGTTGAGTTTCCATGGGAAACCTTCACCACTTCCTGCCTATAATGGACTAGGTATGCCAAGAAGGTGGGTTCTAGAGTCCCTTATGAGCCTCCATGAGAAATGTTCACCAATTTCCATCTTCATGGGAAACCTTCACCACTTCCTGCCTATAATGGACTAGGTATGCCAAGAAGGTGGGTTCTAGAGTTCCTTGTTGAGCCTCCATGGGAAACATTCATCACTTCCTGCCTATTATGGACTAGGTATGTCAAATAGGTGGGTTCTAGAGTCCCTTGTTGAGCTTCCATGTGAAACCTTCACCACTTCCTGCCTATAATGGACTAGGTATGCCAAGAAGGTGGGTTCTAGAGTCCCTTGTTGAGCCTCCATGGGAAACCTTCACTACTTCCTGCCTATAATGGACTAGGTATGTCAAGCAAGTGGGCTCTAGAGTCCCTTGTGAGCTTCCATGGGACACGTTCACCACTTTCATTTGTAAGTCAGGTGTTTGCAACCCTGTGTCCCATTCCCCGCTCCTTGTGTCCCCCCCCCCCCCCCCCGTCCTCCTCAACATGCCTCTTCCCCTTCCAGCTTTCCTGAAAGACCTGGTGGAGCGGGACAACAGCAAGTTCGAGGAGTGGTGCACGGAGATGGCGGAGATGCGCCAGCAGAGCGTGGCCCGGGGCAAGGTCAAGCACGAGGAGGTGAAGGAGCTCTACGAGAAGTTGCCCGCTAAGGCTGGTCTGTAAGCTCTTCCCTTTGTACTCTTCTTGGGCCGGGAGGGGAAGGGATGCAATGGGAGGGGGGGGGGGCTATTTGCGATGGAGCCAGGAGGAAGGAGGAGGCCGTTGAGATCCCTCAGCTGCTCCAAGAGAGTAGTCCTCATTGAGTTCTAGTCATTCAATGTATATCCCAATGTATTTCCTCACGCCAAGGCTTCCTAGTTTAGGAATGTACAGGGATATATATATAGCGGGGGGGGGGGGATATATTTGGCTGGTTGCACATGTTCCAACTTACAAACAAATTCAACTTAAGAACAAACCTACATAATCTCTCTTGGTCATAACTTGGGGACTGCCTGTACATGGTATTGTTATTGTTGTTAATCCAGGATGTAATATATTACATTATTATTATTATTATTATTATTATTATTATTATTATTATTGAACACTCGGGAATGGGAGGGAAAAGTCAGGTCCAGGAAGCAATGTGTTGTTGTTAATCTTATTGTTACTTCAGGATGTACTACATTACATAGTGGTTATTTATGTTGTTGTTGTTGTTACGAGACAATTGGGGAATGAGAGAGACAGGTCCAGGAGGCAATGCATTGCGTTATTATTATTATTATTATTATTATTATTATCAGCATCATCATCGATTCCATACATAGACACTATATTATTCTATGGAATATAATATGCATTATTATTATTATTATTATCATCATCATCATGATTCCATACATAGACACTAAATTGTTATATGAAATATAATATGCATTATTATTATTATTATTATTATTATCATCATCATCATCATCACCATCATCATGATTCCATACATAGACACTATATTATTATATGGAATATAACATGCATTATTATTATTATTATTATTATTATTATTATTCCATATTTAGACTTTAAGGGAATGGGAGAGATAAATCAGGTCCAGGAAGCAATGAATTGTGTTGTTGTTGTTATTATTGTTGTTGTTGTTATTCCATACTTAGACATTGAGGGAATGGAAGAGACAAGTCAATTTCAGGAAGCATTATTATTGTTATTATTAGTATTGTTGGTATTCCAAACTTAGACGTTGAGGGAATGGGAGGGACAAGTTCGGTCCAGGAAGCAATTAATGCATTATTATTAGTATTATTATTATTACTATTATTATCCCATACTTAGACATTGAGGCAAGTGAAGAGACGTCTGGTCCAGGAGGCAATGCATTGCATTATTATTATTATTATTATTATTATTATTATTATTATTGATTCCAGATATAGACACTATATTATTATATGGAATATAATATGCATTATTATTATTATTATTATTATTCCATATTTAGACTTTAAGGGAATGGGAGAGACAAATCAGGTCCAGGAAGCAATGCATTGTGTTGTTGTTGTTGTTGTTGTTGTTACATACTTAAGACATTGAGGGCATGGGAGAGACAAGTCAATTATAGAAATACCAATAATACTAATTGTTCTTATTATTAGTATTATTGGTATTCCAAACTTAGAGGGAATGAGAGGGACAGATTCAGTCCAGGAAGCAATTAATGTATTAATATATTATTATATGGAATATAATGCATTATTATTATTAATTATTATTATTATTCCAAACTTAGACGTTGAGGGAATGGGAAAGACAAATTCGGTCCAGGAAGCAATTAATGTATTATTATTATTATTATTATTACTATTATTATTCCATACTTAAACATTGAGGCAATGGAAGTGAAGTCTGGTCCAGGAAGCAATGCATTGTATTATTGCTATTATTATTATTATTATTATTATTCCATGCTTAGACATTGAGGCAATGGAAGAGAAGTCTCGTCCAGGAAGCAATGCATTGTATTATTGCTATTATTATTATTATTATTATTATTATTATTCCATGCTTAGACATTGAGGCAATGGAAGAGAAGTCTCGTCCAGGAAGCAATGCATTGTATTATTGCTATTACTATTATTATTATTCCATAGTTGGACATTGAGGGAATGAGGGAGACAAGTCAAATCTAGGAAGCAATACATTGTATCATTATTAATATTATTATTTATTTATTTATTTATTTATTTATTTATTATTACTAATTTCGGACAAGTCAGGACCTTCCCCGACTTACATGCCGAATTTACCTAAATCAGAGCAAACCTACAGAATCTCTATTTTCGATCTCGTGTTCTTGTCAACGTTGTCTTTTTGTTTTAGGTTTGCACGTAGGTTTTGTGTCAATCTGTTTTAATAAAACATTGGGTCCTAAAAAGGAAGGAAGCGGATCCGACTCCGGGACGTGGGGCCCGTGCGAGGTCCTGACGCTCCTTCTCGGCCTCTTCTTCCTCCGCAGGCGACTCTTACGACTTTGTGTCCCTGGAGTGGCTGCAGCAGTGGCTGGACGAGGCCGCCGCCCCGAAGCCCGTCAACAACCAGCCTTGCTTGTGTCCCCACGGGAAGCTGCACCCGGACAAAGTCCCCGCCGTCAAGAGGGTCTCCGCCACTGTGGCTGACTACTTCTACCAGCGCTACGGGGGCGGGCCTCGGCTGACTGGTCAGTGAAGGAAGGAAGGAAGTGGTCATCATTGTAGTGCTTTCACCCCTTAGTCCTGGGCCAACCATTGCAAAACTCCCTTGTGTTCATGGGAGCGGTGGTGGCATGATCATCAGCATAGATGAAACTTTCTGTTCCTTCTGGCAGTGTCTGGTCATTTGTGTAAATGTTAAACAGTGATGGAGTAAACTGGTTTCCCCTGTAATAGACAGTAAGAGCTTCTGTTCCACCATTTCAAAGCTCCTTGCTTGGGGGGTGATGGCGCAATCATCAGCATAGATGAAACTTATTATTTGTGTCAGTGTTAAACATTGATGGAGGAAGCTGGTTTTCCCCGTACTAGGCAGTAAGAGCACCTAAAGCCTCAAAGAGCTTCAGTTCAACCATTTCAAAGCTCCCTGCTTGGGCAGTGATGGCAGGATCATCAGCATAGATGTAACTCTGTGTCCCTTCTGGCAGTGGCTGGGCATTTTGTAAATGGTAAACAGTGATGGAGCAAGCTGGTTTCCCCTGTAATAGGCAGTAAGAGCACCTAAAGCTTCGGAGAACTTCTGTTCAACCATTTCAAAGCTCCCTGCTTGGGCAGTGATGGCAGGATCGTCAGCATAGATGAAACTTTCTGTCCCTTCTGGCAGTGTCTGGTCATTTGTGTAAATGGTAAACATTGATGGTGCAACCTGGTTTTCCCTTTAGTAGGCAGTCACAGTACCTAAAGCTTCGGAGAGCTTCTGCTTAACCATTTCAAAGCTCCTTGCTTGGGCGGTGATGGCAGGATTGTCAGCATAGATGAAACTTTCTGTTCCTTCTGGCAGTGTCTGGTCATTTGTGTAAATGTTAAACACTGATGGAGCAAGTTGGTTTCCCCTGCAATAGACAGTCAGAGCACCTAAAGCTTCGGGGAACTTCTGTTCAACTATTTCAAAGCTCCCTGCTTGGGCGGTGATGGCACGATCGTCAGCATAGACGAAACTCTCTGTCCCTTCTGGTGGTGGCTGGTCATTTGTGTAGATGTTAAACAGTGATGGAGCAAACTGGTTTCCCCTGTAATGGGCAGTAAGAGCACCTCAGGCTTCAGAGAGCTTCTGCTTAACCATTTCAAAGCTCCCTGCTTGGGTGGTGATGGCACGATCGTCAGCATAGAGGAAACTCTCTGTCCCTTCTGGCAGTGGCTGGTCATTTGTGTAAATGTTAAACAGTGGAGGCAGGTCGTTCTTATGTTTTCACCATCTGCTTCTCTGGCCCTGGAACTCAACAAAAAAGCTCCTGTTTTGTAGCAGATTTCCTATGAAGTGGGCGAGGTCGTCGTCCTTTGTAATATTATAAGTTTTTCTCAGGGGAAGGCGATAATTTACAGCAGGCATCCTCAAACTGCGGCCCTCCAGATGTTTGGGCCTTCAACTCCCAGAATTCCTGACAACTGAACAAGCTCATTAGGGCTTCTGGGAGTTGGAGGCCCAAACAGCTGGAGGGCCACAGTTTGAGGATGCCTGATTTACAGTGTCATAAGCTGCTGACAGCTCCTGTCATCTGCTGCCTTTCAAAACCATCTTCTCTCTGTGCTGAGTCAGGTTCAACCTGATTCTGGCCCTGAAAACCTTCGACAACACAATTTCCTGACTGTAAGAAGAGCTGTTCAGCAGTGGAACTCTCTGCCTCGGAGTTTAGTGGAACCTCCTCCTTTGGAGGCTTTCAAGCAGAGGCTGGATGGCCGTCCGTCGGGTGTGCTTTGGCAGAAAGGGGTTGAACTGGATGGCCTTTGGGGGTCCCTCCCAACTCGCTTCCCTCTCTTCCCGCAGAGAAGGCCCTCTGCCGGGAGTGTGTGGTGGAGCGCTGCCGGATCCTGCGGCTGAAGAACCAGCTCAACGAGGACCACAAGGCCGTCTCCAATCTGCTCAAAGCCAACCCCAAGGAGTAAGTAAGGGGCGTATTATGGAAGGGAATGGGAAAGAGCAGCGAGGGAGACCCCGAGCTGAGGGACGGTTTTCCTTCCCCACAGGGACGAGGGCTTCTGGGTGGGGAAGCCTTCCCTGCGGAGCTGGCGGCAACTGGCCCTGGAGCAGATGGAGGCCCCGCAGGAAAGCCAGGCCCGCAGCAACGGCAAGGTGAACGGAGAAGCCGAGGGCAAAGGTACCTTCCCATCACTCCATGCACTATAGAGGCTCGGCACCTCCATGCTCTCACATATTGTGAAGGGACTAAGCTACGATACCAATGGGAAAATCAGCCAAAGAGCTATCTCTTTCAGACTCCTTTTTCTCCAGAGAGTATCAGCAAGCCTTTATAGAAACAGGCAGCTCCCAAGTGAGATAGATAGAAAATATAGAGTACTAGCTGCACCCTGCCACGCGTTGCTGTGGCCTATAGTAAGAATTTCGAAGTAGAGGTAGATATCTGGACTATTATAAAAGAGAGGTACCTACCTATTCCTTCCCCTCTTTTTCTTCCCCTTCCCCTTTCTCTCCTTTCTTCCTTCTCTACCTCTTTCTTTCATTCCTTATGTCACTCTTTGGTTTCATCCTTTCCCTCTTTCTCTCTCACACACTCCCTTCTTTCCCCTCTTTCTCTTTTTCTCTCTCGCGTTCCCCCTTTCTCTCCTCCCTGTCTCTCTCCTTCCCTCCTCTCTTTCTCGCGTTCCCTCTTTCTCTCGTCTCTGCCTGGCCTCACTCCCTTCTTTCTTCTCTCTTCCTTCCTTCTCTCACACACTCCCTCCTTTCCCCTCTTTCTCTTTCTCTCTCTCGCATTTCCCCTTTCTCTCCTCCCTGTCTCTCTCTTTCCCTCCTTCTCTCTTTCTCACGTTCCCTCTTTCTCTCGTCTCTGCCTGGCCTCACTCCCTCCTTTCTTCTCTCTTCCTTCCTTTTCTCGCTCTCTTTCCCTCTTTCTCTCTCACACGCTCCTTCCTTTCCCCTCTTTCTCTCTCTTTCTCTCGCGTCCCTCCTTCTTCCCCCTTCTCTCTTTCACTCCATCCTTCTCTTTCTCTCCCTCCCTCTTTCTCACTCTCTCACACACTCCCTCCTTTCCCCTCTTTCTATCTCTCTCTCTCGCGTTCCCCCTTTCTCTCCTCCCTCTTCCTCTCTCTCTCTCCTTCCCTCCTTCTCTCTTTCTCGCGTTCCCTCTTTCTCTCGTCTCTGCCTGGCCTCATTCCCTCCTTTCTTCTCTCTTCCTTCCTTCTCTCACACACTCCCTCCTTTCCCCTCTTTCTCTTTCTCTCGCGTTCCCCCTTTCTCTCCTCCCTGTCTCTCTCCTTCCATCCTTCTCTCTTTCTCGCGTTTATTTATTTATTTATTTATTACTTGCATTTATTGACCGCCCCTCTCAGCCCGGAGGCGACTCGGGGCGGTGAACAATAACAACAAGAAGACAGTATACAGTAAATAAAGACGATACAAACCAGACGGATACCACATAACATACACTTATACTAAAAATCCGCTTCGTCAAGTCCTGGGGTCATAGCCGAAATTCGTAGTCCTAGTTCATTCCATTGTCCATTTAACTATCCTCAGTTGAAGGCCTGTTCAAAGAGCCATGTTTTTAGGCTCCTGCGAAAGGCCATCAAGGAGGGCGCCTGTCTAACTTCGGCAGGGAGAGTGTTCCACAGCCGGGGGGCCACCACCGAGAAGGCCCGTTCCCTCGTCCCCGCCAAACGTGCCTGTGAGGCAGGCGGGACCGAGAGAAGGGCCTCCCCGGATGATCTCAAGGCCCTCGTGGGCTCGTAGGCCGAGATGCGGTCTGCAAGGTATTTTGGGCCGGAACCGTTTAGGGCTTTGTAGGATAACACCAGCACCTTAAATTGGGCCCGGTAGCAAATCGGCAGCCAGTGGAGCTGGGACAGCAGAGGCGTTGTATGCTCTCTGCGTCCAGCCCCCGTTAACAACATGGCTGCCGCGCGCTGAACTAGCTGAAGCTTCCGGGCCGTCTTCAAGGGCAGCCCCACGTAGAGAGCGTTGCAGTAGTCGAGGCGGGATGTGACCAAAGCGTGTACCACCGTGGCCAAGTCAGACTTCCCAAGATACGGGCGCAGCTGGCGCACGAGCCGAAGCTGTGCAAATGCTCCCCTGGTCACCGCTGAAACCTGGGGCTCCAGGCTCAGCGATGAGTCCAGGGTCACACCCAAGCTGCGAACCTGCGCCTTCAAGGGGAGTGCGACCCCGTCCAGCACAGGCTGTAACCCTATACCCTGTTCGGCCTTGCGACTGACCAGGAGTACCTCTGTCTTGTCTGGATTTAATTTCAGTTTGTTCGCCCTCATCCAGACCATTACAGCGGCCAGGCACCGGTTCAGGACTTCGACGGCCTCCTTAGTAGCAGGTGGGAAGGAGTGACAGAGTTGGACATCATCTGCGTACAGGTGACACCGCACCCCGAAACTCCGGATGATCTCACCCAGCGGCTTCATGTAGATGTTAAACAGCAAGGGGGACAAGATGGAACCCTGAGGAACGCCACAGATCAACGGCTGTGGCGCTGAACAGGAGTCCCCCAGCAACACCTTCTGAGTACGACCCTCCAGAAATGACCGGAGCCACTGCAAAGCAGTGCCCCCAAGTCCCATCTCTGCAAGGCGCCCCAGAAGAATACCGTGGTCGACGGTATCGAAGGCCGCTGAGAGGTCCAGGAGCACCAACAGGGACACACTCCCCCTGTCTAGCTCCCGGCGCAGATCATCCACTAAGGCGACCAAGACCGTCTCGGTACCATGTCCCGGTCTGAAACCAGACTGTGCCGGATCCAGAATATCCGTGTCTCTCAAGAATACCTGGAGTTGTGAGGCCACCACGCTTTCCATGACTTTGCCCAAGAAGGGAAGATTGGAAACAGGCCGAAAGTTGTCCAATTTAGTGGGGTCGAGTGATGGTTTCTTCAACAGCGGCTTTACAACAGCCTGTTTTAGGCTCGCTGGAATCTTGCCTTCCCGAAGGGAGGCATTAACCACCACCGTTACCCACTCGGCCAATCCCCCTCTGGCCTCTTTCAGAAGCCAGGATGGGCAGGGGTCTAGGATGGACGTGGTGGGTCTCATTCCTCCAAGTATCTTGTCCACATCCTCGGGTTTCACAAACTGAAAAGAATCCAATAAAATCGGACAAGCAGGTGCTTGTGTCACATCCACGGAGACTGCATCTAATGCGGCGTCCAGCCCAGAGCGGATCAAAGCGACTTTGTCTGCAAAGAACCGAGCAAATGCATTCACAGCGTGCTGCCGAGTTGTCAGTGCTCCCACCTGAGGTTGGGGGAGTTAAAAGACCTCTGACAACCCGAAACAGCTCCGCCGGACGGTTTTTTGCAGACGCAATAGTGGCCGCAAAGAAAGATTTCTTTGCGGCTTTTATTGCCGCGGCATATGCCCTTAAAAAGGACACAAACCGTGTTCGATTTGACTCGCTTGGGTCTGAGCGCCACACGCTCTCTAGAACCCTCTTCTTTCGCTTCATCGCTGCCAGCTCCTCAGTAAACCAAGGGGCTGGTTTAGCTCGGTTACTCGAGAGGGGACGTTCCGGAGCGATCTTGTCAATAGCCCTGGTCATCTCCCCATTCCAGAGAGCGACCAAGGCCTCGACATGATCACCTACCGCGGCGGCGGGAAACTCCCCAAGAGCCGTCAGGAATCCATTCGGATCCATAAGCCTCCTGGGGCGGACCATCCTAATAGGTCCTCCACCCTTGCGGAGGTTAGGGGGCGCAGTGAGTCTAAATCTAATCAGGAAGTGGTCGGACCATGGCAACGGAGAGCTAGACAACTCCTCCACACCGCCACCCTGCTCCCATCCCTGACAGAAAACCAGGTCCAATGTGTGTCCAGCACAGTGGGTGGGGCCAGTTATTCGTTGGGACAGCCCCATGGTTGCCATGGCGGACATGAAGTCCTGAGCCGCACCTGTGAGGGTTGCCTCGGCGTGGATGTTGAAGTCCCCCAGCACAAGGAGCCGTTGGGACTCCACCGCCAGGCTCGAGACCACCCCCGCTAGCTCAGGTAGGGAGACTGTAGTGCAGCGAGGTGGACGGTACACTAGCAGAATCCCTATTCTGTCCCGGTCACCCACCCTCAGGTGGACGCATTCGAAATTTGTGGTCTGCGGGATGGGGCTCCTGGTTAGATGGATGGAATCTCTATAGACCACTGCGACCCCGCCTCCCCGTCCTCCGGCTCTAGGTTGGTGTTGCACGGAGAAGCCTGGAGGACAAAGCTGGGAGAGATTTACGCCCCCCGCTTCATCCAGCCAGGTCTCCGTGATGCACGCCAGGTCTGCCCGCTCCTCCAGGATTAAGTCCTGGATCCAAGATGTTTTTCCGTTGACCGACCTGGCGTTCAACAACACCACCTTCAAGCCAGAGGGCCCGCTCACCTGGTTACACCAAATTACCTTAGGAGACCTGTTGGGAATAGTTAATTTAGAAAAGCGGTCCGAATTAAGCCGAATTCGTGGTCTCCTTCTCCCGAATCTCCTCCTTCTCACCACGACCTCTATGGGGGCCCCTCGGCTAGTGGAACATCTCCCTCCCTCCATGCCGCAGTTATGAGCCATAAGAGTATTTTCTCCTATGCTTGTTGTTAAGCTTATTAGTTCTTGCCAGCATCCCCCCTCCCCCTCCTCCCCCCTCCCCACCACACTCTCAATCCCAGGCTCCGGGCCACCTCTTCTTCCGCCCCCTCCACCACACCAAAGCAACGTAAACAGTATCCAAAGGGGGGCAGGGGGCCACATGGGTAGCGGCGATTCGGATGGTGGTATCGATATAGCCAGTTCTTAGAGTGCAAAATATCGCCAGGTCTTAAAGTGCCAGTTCTTAAAGTTCTTAAAGTGCAAGAATTTCGGGAACAGTCCGTCAATAATCGAGGATGATCGTAAATTACTTAGCAGCAACACACATTCAGCATTCGACACTCATTGATGAATGCTAGGTCTAAAGTGCTCTACTTAACAGTAAAAGTGCGGCACAGAGGGACAGGGAAGGGGTTAAAGTGCTGATGCAATCTAGCAGCAGATAGCAGGTGCCTGGGAGTTCTAAATCGTTCTTATTACAATGATAGCAATGACGACAGGACTACCGGACAGTGCTAGTTGATATTATACGACTACCCGTATGCGATAATGGTGGTAATTAACTAGTATTGCTATGACCCCGATAGGACTTAGACGGTTGGTGAAACAGCGGATAGGCTTCCGGAGTTGATATCTCGGGGGTGGGGCAGCACAGATGGTTATTCACTTTGCTCAGTAGATCACAGAGAGGGGCTAGCTTCAAGATCCCCCCACCGAACCACACCGAATGCCGGCCAAAGGACCACACAAGATCTACACAGTATTAGCACAGAGGTCCACACAATATTAGGCCAGCGCCGGGTGTTTGCACAGGTCTACACAATATTAGGGCTACACAATATTAGCACAAAGGTCTACACAATATTGGGCCAGCGCCGGATGTTTACACCGGTCTATCATAGTATCTGTCAACACAAAGAGGCCAGCACAAACGGTCTATACAATATCAATCGACACAGCAACACAGCAGCAATCAGCCTAAAAGGTCTATGTGCGGCTTGCCCAGATGGTAGAGGCCCAAATGATGGAAAGGTAGTAAATGATGGAAGGTAGTAAAGGCCGTTCAGGGCACGACGGGCGGTTGTTGCCGGCACTGCTAGACAATGGAGATCAACTGGAACACCGGGGCTGGGAAGATGGAAGTTCAGGGAGGGCCGGGAAATCAGCCGGAGCGACGGGCCGGGCGATGGAAAGCCAGCGGGGCCCAGAACTCGGCACCTCCAGATCGCGATGTGGTGGCACAGCGGCGTTGGCAGCAGCCAAGATGGTCAGAAGGCCAATCCAGCCGCATCCGATCCAACCCGAGCGGCGAGGGAGGAGGGCGCTTTCAAGCCGGTGATGGCGGCGGGCGAGACGCTCTGCCTTTCGGGGGACGAGCTGCTCGGCTATGGTGACCCTTAACTCCACGAAGGGGAGAGCGAGGCCCGATGGTGTGGGCAGCAGGCTCGAACGGCCAGGGCCCAGCTCAAGCAACCCCCGCGGCGATCCAGCTGGTGTAGGCCCCCAAAGAGGCTCAGCTCGCGGCGCTCGCGACGGCAGCTTCGGCGCAGGCGGCCAGAGAAGGCCCCAACAAGGGCCCGACTCACTCTCTCCCAGCGGGGCCGGACGACACACAGCGGTGGCGGCTCACCTCCTCTCGGCCCCCCGGCCGCCCCGCAGCAGTTCGTCTTTCTCGGCCTCCTCTTCTCGGCCTCCTGGTCGTCCGGCTGCTTGGCTGCCTCTCCCTCCAGCCGCCTCCTCCACGCCGCGGCGAGATCCGGCAGCGGCGGCAAGGCGCCAAGATGGCGGCTGCAACAGCCGCGGGGCGCTCCGCCGCGGCCAGCGGCGGCCCAGCCGCGGCAGCAGTCGCAGTCCCAGACGGCAGAGCCCCCCAGCGGGACCGAAGCCTCTGGGTCGGAACCCAGGCGGACCAGGTAGGTCTTTGAGAGGGAGCCGCGTTGTAATGGCGGCGGCGTTCACGGTGTCCGCCTGCTGGCTCACTCTCCCGGCTCCTTTGCTCTCTCCAGCCCTCTTCCAGGCTTGGCAAGCTTGGCAGGATCGTAGGGAGTGCTGACCTTCTCACCCCCTTATTTTGGTGGTCATAGGGGGAGGATTCCTTAGGATTGTTTCTTGTATATCAGCGCAGCTCCACATTGCTGCTGCTGACCGCCATACCCGGAACCGGAAGTCGTTCCCTCTTTCTCTCGTCTCTGCCTGGCCTCACTCCCTCCTTTATTCTCTCTTCCTTCTCGCTCTCTTTCCCTTTTTCTCTCTCACACACTCCTTCCTTTCTCCTCTTTCTCTCTCTCTCTCGCGTCCCTCCTTCCTCCCCCTTCTCTCTTTCTCTCCCTCCCTCTTTCTCACTCTCTCACACACTCCCTCCTTTCCCCTCTTTCTATCTCTCTCTCTCGCATTCCCCCTTTCTCTCCTCCCTCTCCCTCTCTCTCTCTCCTTCCTTCCTTCTCTCTTTCTTGCGTTCCCTCTTTCTCTCGTCTATGCCTGGCCTCACTCACGGAGGATAAGGGCATGGCTTGTGCGGAGGGTGCGTTGGCCAGCCGGCCATGTGTGCGCACTGAGGACTTGCAGAGGGGCACCATTGCGCATGCTCAGTTGTTTTGTCTAAT
Source organism: Anolis sagrei (assembly GCF_037176765.1). Taxonomy (NCBI): domain Eukaryota; kingdom Metazoa; phylum Chordata; class Lepidosauria; order Squamata; family Anolidae; genus Anolis; species Anolis sagrei. The sequence goes on from NC_090033.1 coordinate 9,968,287, forward strand.
TGTGAGTGTGTTGTTATGTTGTTTAGTATTTTGAATCGATTTGTGCATACCTTGAGGGTTGAGGTATGTGCATGGGAATTTTGGTAAATTTTCGTCGGGGTTTTTTTGAGTTTTGCTGTCCCGTTGGACGCCCTTTTCATTTTTATATATATAGATGTAGATATGGATATATACACCGGCAGTCCCCAAGTTTTCCCCATGATAATAACTCTTCCAGGAGTGAATTTCCCTTCTGAGGGGGAGATTCCTTTCACCTCCTGTTGTCTTGGCTCCGTTCTTAACTATGAGTCGGATGTTTGTAACTTGGGGACGGCCTGGATAATCAAAGTTGATCTATGTATGTATGTTACCAATTGAATTTCCCTCCTGAGGGGGAGATTCCTTTTACTTCCTGTTGTCTCAGCACCGTTCTTAACTGTGGGTTGTTTGTAAGTTGGGTGTTTGTAACTCGAGGGTGGACTGTAACCCCCGAAGCCTCTGACTCTACCCTCGGGGAGGAGGTCATCTTCTCCCCGTCCCTTTGCTGTCGCTCCCGAATGGACTTCTCTCTCCCTCCGCGACCTGAGATGTCTCCTTTTTTTCTCTCTCTCCAGATGAAGGTGATGTGGAGAAGCGGGAAGAAGAAGGGCTGCGGTTCAATGAAGACATCGTCTGCCCTCACGGTCAGCCTTTGTGGCCCCTCTTGGCGGTCCCCTTCCTCTGCTTTGCAGAGCGTGCCAAGCATCTCTCGCTCTCTTCCCGGCAGGCAACCTCTGCACCTCGGAAGGCGAGCGGAGGGTCGTCTCGCGGGAAGCCTGGGAGACGCTGCAGCGCTATTTCCCGAGCGCTCCGGAGTTCCCCAGCAGCAGGGAGCCCTGCTCCCAGTGCAAGGTGAGCCTCTTGGGGTGCTGCGTTCAGTCTGTGAACAAGGAAAGCTAATTCTTAAGTCTCTCCTTAACTGTGTTGGTAAACTTAAGGAGCCTTGCGTTGACTTCCTACTTAACGTAAGGAACCTTGTAAACATTTCCTTAACTTAAAGAGCCATTATCTCTGATAGCGGAGACAGCCTGAAACATCCTGGCTTCATCTCAGTTCCGGGCAGATGTTGACTCTTTAATTGGGGTTGGTAAACTTAAGGAACCTTGCGTTGACTTCCTACTTAACGTAAGGAACCTTGTAAACATTTCCTTAACTTAAAGAATCATTGTCTCTGATAGTGTAAACCGCCTGAAACATCCTGGCTTCCTCTCAGTTTCCGGGCAGATGTTGACTCTCCTTAATTAGTGTTGGTAAACGTAAGGAGCCTTGTGTTGATTTCCTTCTTAGCGTAAGGAACCTTGTAAACATTTCCTTAATTTAAAGAGTCATTGCCTGTGATAATGTAAACAGCCTGAAACGTCCTGGCTTCATCTCATTTCCTGGCAGATGTTGACTCTCCTTAATTGGTCTTGGTAAACATAAGGAGCCTTGTGTTGATTTCCTTCTTAACGTAAGGAATCTTGTAAACATTTCCCTAACTGAAAGAGTCGTTATCTCTGATACTGTAAACTGCCTGAAACATCCTGGCTTCATCTCAGTTCCTGGCAGATGTGGACTCTCCTTAATTGGTCTTGGTAAACGTAAGGAGCCTTGTATTGATTTCCTTCTTAGCGTAAGGAACCTTGTAAACATTTCCTTACTAAAAGAGTCAGTATTTCTGATAGCATAAACATCCTGAAACATCCTGGCTTAATCTCAGTTCCGGGCAGATGTTGACTCTCCTTAATTGGTCTTGGTAAACATAAGGAGCCTTGTAAACATTTTCTTAACTAAAAGAGTCGTTATCTCTGATAGTGTAAACTGCCTGAAACATCATCTCAGTTCCTGGCTTCATCTCAGTTCCTGGTAGATGTTGACTCTCCTTCATTGGTCTTGGTAAACGTAAAGAGCCTTGTGTTGAATTCCTTCTTAGCGTAAGGAACCTTGTAAACATTTCCTTAACTAAAAGAGTCGTTATCTCTGATAGCGTAAACAGCCTGAAACATCCTGGCTTCATCTCAGTTCCTGGCAGATGTTGACTCTCCTTAATTGGTCTTGGTAAACGTAAGGAACCTTGTATTGACTTCCTTAATTGGTCTTGGTAAATATAAGGAGCCTTCTGTTCACTTTCTTCTTAACGTAAGGAACCTTGTAAACATTTCCTTAACTAAAGAGCCATTGTCTCTGATAGTGTAAACAGGCTGAAAAATCTTGGCTTCATCTTTAGTTCCTGGCGTCATTTCAGTTCTGGGCAGATGTTGACTCTCCTTAATTGGTCTTGGTAAACGTAAGAAGCCTTGTGTTGATGTCCTTCTTAGCGTAAGGAACCTTGTAAACATTTCCTTAACTAAAAGAGTCATTATTTCTGATAGCATAAACAGCCTGAAACATCCTGGCTTCATCTCAGTTCTGGGCAGATGTTGACTCTCCTTAATTGGTCTTGGTAAACGTAAGGAGCCTTGTGTTGATGTCCTTCTTAACGTAAGGAACCTTGTAAACATTTCCTTAACTAAAAGAGTCATTATTTCTGATAGCATAAACAGCCTGAAACATCCTGGCTTCATCTCAGTTCTGGGCAGATGTTGACTCTCCTTAATTGGTGTTGGTAAACGTAAGGAGCCTTCTGTTGACTTCCTTCTTAACGTAAGGAACCTTGTAAACATTTCCTTAACTTAAAGAGTCGTTATCTCTGATAGCGTAAACTGCCTGAAACATCCTGACTTCGTCTCAGTTCCTGACAGATGTGACTCTCCTTAATTGGTGTTGGTAAACGTAAGGAACCTTGTGTTGACTTTCTTAATTGGTCTTGGTAAATATAAGGAGCCTTCTGTTGACTTCCTTCTTAACGTAAGGAATCTTGTAAACATTTCCTTAACTAAAAGAGCCATTGTCTCTGATAGTGTAAACAGGCTGAAACATCCTGGCTTCATTTCAGTTCCTCGCTTCATCTCAGTTCTGGGCAGATGTTGACTCTCCTTAATTGGTGTTTGTAAGCATAAGGAGCCTTGTGTTGATTTCCTTCTTAGCATAAGGAACCTTGTAAACATTTCCTTAACTAAAAGAGTCATTATTTCTGATAGCATAAACAGCCTGAAACATCCTGGCTTCATCTCAGTTCTGGGCAGATGTTGACTCTCCTTAATTGGTCTTGGTAAACGTAAGGAGCCTTGTGTTGACTTTGTTCTTAACGTAAGGAACTTTGTAAACATTTTCCTAGCTTAAAAGAGCCATTCTCTCAGGTGCTCTGCTGTGGCTGACTTTTCTGGTGAACAATTTCAACAGAAAGGAGGAAAACCTGAAAATGAACCAGACCTCAGACCTCACAACTTCTGAGGATGCCTGCCATAGAAACGTCAGGAGGGAATGCTTCTAGAACATGGCCGGATAGCCAGGAAAAATCACAGCAATATGATCATGGTGATAATTGAATCAGAGTTGAAAGAGATCCCAAGGGTCATCCAAGTTCAACTAAACAGGAAGACACCATCAAAGCCCTCCCAACAGATGGCCATCCAGCCTTGGATTAGTAATGATGATGTGTATGTGTGTTTGCCCTTGTGATGCAGCTCCTGGAGCGGGAAGGGGCGGAGAACGAGGCGCTGCACAAGATGATGGCGGGCGAGCAGAAGGCCTGCCTCTCCAACCTCTTCCAGGACAAGAACCGGCCCGTCCTCAGCACCTGGCCCCAGGTAGGGCTTCCCTCCTGATCCCTTGGAGCAGTGGTCCTCAACTTGTGACTCCCCAGGTGTTTTGGCCTACCACTCCCAGAAATCCTAGCCAGTTTACCAGGATTTCTGGGAGTTGAAGGCCACAACATCTGGGGACCCACAGGGTGAGGACCACAGCCTTTGAGGAATCGGGGCTCCAGGAAGGCACCCCCCCCCCCCCAACAAAGCCTTCTGTGTTTGCAGGAAGGAGGAGAGCTCTACGTCGTCCCGAGGCTCTTCGTCGAGGAATGGAGGAAGTTCGTCAGGTGAGATGCCTCTGACCGTGAAGGGTCGTCACAATAATAATAATAATAATAATAATAGTAATAATAATAATGAAATTGCAGCAGCTCCTGAGGTATATATTATTATTACTATATTATTATTACTATATTATTACTAATTCATGTTGAATTACTATATTATATTAGTATTATTACTATCTATATATATAAAATGCTTCATGTCGTAATTAGTGGCTTAAAAACAAAAGAACTGCTGGGCCAATACCCACCAAATTTGGCAACAAAACTCCTCACCATACAAGGTGTGACCAACAATAATAAAAATTAGAAAAACATCGAAAACAACTTAGAAATCCTTAATAAAAGGAGAAGCCATCACAGCGCATGCGTGCAGCTGTGGAGGAGTGCTGTACACTGTTGAATTACTATATTATTATTATTATTATTATTATTATTATTATTACTATTAATTCATGTAGCTGAAACCACAGCGGCCCCTGGCTTGTTGTTGTTGTTGTTGTTGTTGTTGTTGTATGGCTCTTTCCCAGCAGCCAGCCCCATTCTCGGCTCCTCTACGCCATTGAATTACTTTTATTATTATTATTACTATATGACTAATTCATGTAGATGAAACCAGAGCAGCCCCTGGCTTGTTGTTGTTGTTGTTGTTGTTGTATGGCTCTTCCCCAGCAGCCAGCCCCATTCTCGGCTCCTCTATGCCCTTGAATAATAATAATAATAATAATAATAATAATAATAATTTATTGTTCCTCAACCATCTTTTTATCTGTTTTAATATTATTATATTTACTATTTTTATTATTCATCAGCTATCTTAATTATAATTAACATGATGATGATGACAATGTTTACTCAGTCTTACCTTCCTTCCTTCCCTCCCAGGCGCCCCACCCGCTGCCGCCCGGTCTCTTCGGTGGGGAACCGGGAGCTGCTCTGTCCGCACGGGGGGCTCATGTTCACCTTCGCCTCCATGGCCAGGGAGGACTCCAAGCTGTGAGTCACCCCAGCCCCAGGAATGGGCCCCCCCAAAGGCCATCCAGACCAACCCCTCAAGGCAGGCAGAGTTGGGAGGGAACCCCAAAGGCCATCCAGTTCATCCCTTGGATGGATGGATGTGTAGATAGATAGATAGATAGATAGATAGATAGATAGATAGATAGGAGGGACTCCCAAAGGCAGGATGGATGATGGATGGATAGAAGGTGGATGGATAGGAGGGACTCCCAAAGGCAGGATGGATGGATGGATGGATGGATGGATGGATGGATAGAAGGATGAATAGGTGGATGGGTGGATGGATAGATGGGACTCCCAAAGGCTGGATGGATGGATGGATAGATGGACAGATACATGGATGGATGGATGGGTAGAAGGATGAATAAGTAGATGGATGGAATGATGAATAGATGGATGGATGGATAGATAGGTAGGTAGGTAGGAGGGACTCTCAAAGACAGGATGGATGGATAGAAGGATGAATAGGTGGATGGATGGATAAAAGGATGAATAAGTGGATGGATGGATAAAAGGATGAATAAGTGGATGGATGGATAGATAGATGGTACTCCCAAAGGCTGGATGGATGGATGGATAGAAGGATGAATATGTGGGTGGGTGGATAGATAGGTAGGTAGGTAGGTAGGTAGGTAGGTAGGAGGGGCTCCCAAAGACAGGATGGATGGATGAATAGAAGGATGAATAGTTAGATGGATGGGTAGAAGGATGAATAGGTGGATGGGAGGGTAGATAAATGGATGGATGGATAGATGGGACTCCCAAAGGCTGGATGGATGGATGGATAAAAGGATAAATGGGTGGATGGATGGATAGATGGATGAATAAGTGGATGGATGGATGGATGGATGGATAGAGATAGATAGATAGATAGATAGATAGATAGATAGATAGATAGATAGATAGGAGGGACTCCCAAAGGCTGGATGGATGGATAGAATCTTAGAGGTGGGAGAGACCTCCAAAGGCCATCCAGTCCATCCCTTAGGTAGGTAGGTAGAGGACAGTTAGATCAATAGAAAGCTAGAGTTGTTGGGGGTCCCCAAAGGCCATCCAGTCCATCTGACAGATAGAATAATTGAATCCTAGTGGTGGGAGGGAGCCCCAAAGGCCATCCAGCCCATCCCAGGCCCCTTGTCTTTCCCCCCTGCTGACCTCTCCCTCCTCCGCACAGTGTAGCTCTGCTCTGGCCCTCCGAATGGGAGCGGATCCGGACCCTCTTTGTGGTGGACCAGGCCATCCGGGTGCTGCGGCGGCGGCCGGCCCCCCAGGAGGAGGGGGAGGGGGATGCGGCCCAGGGGGCAGAAGGGTCCCCCTCGTCTCCGCTCTTCATCACCGAACCCGGTGAGTGCTTTTCGGGGGCTGCCGTCGGGCAGGGTGTCCCCGTCCCATCCCCCCACAAGGCCCAGGCGGGGACTCCCTCCCTCCCTCGGTCCCTCGCTCGTGTGCCCTTTGCAGAGCTGTGCCTGGACTGCCGGGAGGGGCTCCTGTGCCAGCAGCAGCGGGACCTGCGGGAATACGCCCAGGCCACCATCTACGTCCGCAAGGTCGTCGACAGCAAGAAGGTCAGTATTATTATTATTATTATTATTGCGCTTGTATACCGCTAATATCTCAGCCTAGATCGGCGACTCATTGCGGCTTACAACACTTAGAAAACAACAATATTCAGTTTAAAAACATAAAACACATATACAATACACAGTATTGGGCCACCAATACAGACCAATGCATCTCTTAACTAGAATCATAATCCAATTTCATCGTCTGTGATTACCAGTCCTTGATCATCAACTTCATCGCACCGGATTAGCCGAATGCTTGTTCAAACATCCATGTCTTCAGTCTTTTTCGAAATACCATCAGCGAGGAGGCTGATCTTATCTCTACGGGGAGGGCATTCCAAAGCCGAGGGGCCACCACAGAAAAGGCCCTGTCTCTCGTTCCCAGCAGCCGCACCTGTGAAGCAGGTGGGATGGAGAGCAGGGCCTCCCCCGAAGATCTTAGGGTCCTGGTGGGCTGATAGGCCGAGATTAGTAGTACCCCACGAAGGAGACACAAGCTCGGCTTCACGCACCAAAGAGTTGGAAATACAGGCAGAGATGAAGGCAGTAAAGGAAGGCCTCCCGTTGCCCTTTGGGTCTCTTTTCAACCTTTTTCCTTGTGTTTCCAGGTGATGAAGGAGGCGGCGCCGGAGCTGGCGGTGAGCAGTTCGGAAGCCGAGGAAGAGAAGGAAGAGGAAGAGGAAGAAGAGGAGGAGCTCCGGGCCGAAGCGGGGCGGGACCCTGACTTCAGCCAGGTGCCTGCACACTCCTCATCATCCTATCCTTGTTTTTGTGATTTCATATTATTTATTTTATATTATTTTATATCAATATTTTATTGTTCTATTTTATATTATTTTATTGTTATATTATCTGTATTGTTTTATTGATGTTATATTATTAATATATTATTTCATATTATTAGATATATTGTAATTGTTATATTATTTTTACTTTTTGTTGTTATATTAATATATTATTATTAATATACTATTTTATATTTGTATTTTATTGTCTATATAATTATGAGATATTATGAATTGTTTATATTATTTTATGTATTATTTTACTATATTTATTATTTTATTGTTATATTAATTTTATCATTTTTGTTATATTAATATATAGTATACTATTTTATTTTTGTATTTTATAATTCTATCATTAGCATTTATATTTTTATCATTTTATTTTTATCTCATATTATTTTCTATTATTTTTATTATATATCAATTTATTTTATTTTAAATATATATTATTGTTATATTAATATATTATTTTATATTTATATTGTTTTATATTATATTATTAGATATATTGTAATTATTATAATTTTTTTACTTTTTGTTATATTAATATATTACTAATATACTATTTTATATTTGTATTTTATTGTCTATATAATTATGCGATATTACAAATTCTTTATATTATTTTATATATTATTTTACTATATTATTTTATTGTTATATTAATTTTATCATTTTTGTTACATTATTAATATATTAATAATATGCTATTTTATTTTTGTATTTTATAATTATATTATATCATTATTTCATTAGCATTTATATTTTTATCATATATTTTCTATATATATATTGTTTTACGTTATTTTAAATATACATTATGTTATATTATTTTATCGTTATATTTTTATAACATTTTAATATATATTATTATTTTATATTATATTAATAATATACTATTTTATTTTTGTATTTTATAATTATATTATATCATTATTTCAATAGCATTTATATTTTTATCATATATTTTCTATATATATATTGTTTTACGTTATTTTAAATATACATTATGTTATATTATTTTATCGTTATATTTTTATAACATTTTAATATATATTATTATTTTATATTATAATAATAATATAGTATTTTATTTTTGTATTTTATAATTATATCATTATTCCATTAGCATTTATATTTTTACCATTTCATTTTTATCGCATATTATTTTCTATTATTTTATTACATATCATTTTACATTATTTTAAATATATATTATTATGTTATATTATTTTATTGTATTTTATAACATTTGAATATTTTATTTTATTTTTACTTTGTTTTTGTATTATTATTATTATTATTATTATTGGAGGAAAGGAGAAGGAGATGGGGATGAGGCTTTGCATCGAGATGCTTGGTCACGATTACTGATTTTCTGACTCTTCCAACAGGCCAACAGTAGCAGTAGCAACACCACCAATGCGGCCAAGCGGCCGAAGCTGACCCCCACGGCCCCGGCTTTGGCCCCGGCCTTCCCGAAGCAGCAGGGGGTCCGGCGAAGTGCCCGTCACCGCAAGGTCCGCGGGGAGAAGGCCCTCCTGGTCTCTGCCAACCAGACCCTCAAGGACCTCAAGATCCAGGCAAGGCGGACCTTTCCCATTGCGTCTCCCAAAAAGGGGGGGACTAGGTGGCCTTTGGGGTGCCCCATTCCATCCTCAGTCCTAAGGCTGTATGTGCGTCTCTCCCTCTCTCTGCGCAGATCATGCACGCCTTCTCCGTGGCCCCGTTTGACCAGAACCTGTCCATCGATGGCAAGGTCCTCACTGACGACTCGGCCTCCTTGGGCAGCCTTGGGGTCACCCCGGAGTCCGTGGTCTTGTTGAAGGTAACGATCATAACAGTAATAATAATAGTAATAGTGATACCTGCCTTCTGAAATCCCTCTCGCACCAATCCCCATGAGAAAAATAACAATATTTATTATTCTCATGGGGATTGCTGCGAGTGGGATTATATAATAATAATAATAATAATAATAATAATAATAATAATAATAATTGCTTCTGGCATGATAAATAATATAATTATTATGGTTTGCTTCTGATACAATTTATTATTATTATTATTATTTATCGTATCAGAAGCTAAGCATAATAATTTTATTATATTGTTATTATATTATTTATCGTGTTCGAAGCAAACCATAATAATTTTTATTATATTGTGATTGTATTATTATTTATCATGTCAGAAGCAAACAATTATTATTATTTATCGTACCAGAAGCAAAGCATAATATTTTTTATTATATTGTTATTATATTATTTATGTCAGAAGCAAACAATTATTTATTATTATTTATCGTATCAGAAGCAAAGCATAATAATTTTTATTGTTATATTATTTATTATGTCAGAAGCAAAACATTATTTATTGTATCAGAAGCAAAGCATAATTTTTATTGTTATTATATTATTACTTATCATGTCAGAAGCAAACTATTATTATTTATCATATCAGAAGCAAAACATAATAATTTTTATTATTATATTATTTATGTCAGAAGCAAACACTTATTTATCGTATCAGAAGCAAAACATAATAATTTTTATTATTGTTATTATATTATTTATCATGTCAGAAGCAAACCATAACAATTTTATTGTTATATTATTATTATTATTATTTATCATGTCAGAAGGAAACAATTATTATTATTTATTGTATCAGAAGCAAACCATAATAATTTTTATTATATTGATATTAGATTATTATTTATCATGTCAGAAGCAAACTATTATTATTAATCGTATCAGAAGCAAACTATTATTATTATTATTAATCAGAAGCAAAACATAATAATTATTTATATCAGAAGCAAACTATTATTATTAAGCTATCAGAAGCAAAACATAATTATTTATCGTATGACAAGTAAATAATTATTATTTATCATATCAGAAGCAAACAATTATTATTTATCGTATGGGAAGCAAACTATAATAATAATTGTTATTATTTATCGTATGGGAAGTAAAACCATTATTATTATTTATCAGAAGCAAACCATGATAATAATTGTTATTATTTATTGTAACAGAAGCAAACCATTATTATTATTATTATTATTATTATTATTATTATTATTTAGCATATCAGAAGCTAATAATAATAATAATCAATAACCCAGCTTGTTTTCTCCCCTGAAACAGGCTGATGAGCCCATTGTGGATTACGCTGCGATCGATGACGTTATGCAAGGTAAGCGGGCCGATCTGAAGCTTCATTGAGGCGGGGGGGGGGGGGGATACAATTTTCTTTGCTGGCTGGAGCTATGTATTAAGGCCTTGGGGGGCTGCATCCCATGACAATCCCCCCTCCCAAATGCACAATTTGTGATGGTTTTCCTGACATGTCTGCCTTCCCTTCCAGTCTGTATGCCTGAAGAAGGATTCAAAGGTAGGCTTTGCTCCTTTTTACTCTCTCTCTACACACACACACACACACATATACACACGGATTTATTATATAAATAAAAATCTAATATTCATTTGTGGGATTATCAGAACTCAAAAACCACTGGACGAATTGACACCAAATTTGGCAGCAAAACACATTATAATCCGATCTATGTCTTTCAAATAAAAAAATGAAGGGGAAATAAGTTAAAACTCCCCAAAAAGAAGAATGCGCAAAAGCTCCTCTCCCCATCGAGCGAGAAGAATGAAGCACCAACCGTCGTGAGGGAAGAGAGTCCCTTTCCAAGCAGGAAGGCAGAGTCCTTTTTCTTTTGGGGAGGGGAGGGATTGAGGAGAGGAAAGAGGGAAGGAGAAGGCCTGGCTCAACGGAGAGGTGGGGGTTTGGCGAGGCAAGCCCTGGCAGCAGCTGGAGCCACCGCAGAGACTCTTTGAGGCCCACATGGCTACCAGGCAACTCTTACCCCAAAACCAGAGGATTGCAAAGCACACCACCCCCATGAGAAGGACAGCAACTCTCCCACTTGGGCTCCACATCCCCCCTTTCTCTCCCCCCCCCCCCCCAAAAAAAACCCCTTACAAACTGTCCCGGAGGAAGGAGGGGAAAGAAAGGGAAAGAAGGAATGAAGAAAAGGATTGGTGAAGAGAAGATTATGAATGGAAGGAAAGGTAGAAGGAAAGGAAGAGGAAGAAAGGGAAAGGAGGCAGGGATGGGAGAGGAAAGGAAGAGGCAGGGAAGGAAGGAAGGAAGGAAGGAAGGAAGGAAGGAAGGAAGGGGGAAACTGGTGAAGGGAAGAGAATATAGAATTAGAGAGTTCTAGAGTTGGGAGACACTTGGTGGACCATCCAGGCCAACCCCATTATGTGAAGAAGCAGGAAATCACATTCAAAGCACCCCCAACAGATGGCCACCCAGCCTCTGTTTCAAAGAAGCTTTTTGGAGTGTTTTGGGTTCAGTGGCTGCTTCTCATTACTTTATTTCCCATACCACCTTGCACCTTAACAGCCTGGCTTCTACTAGCCAGCAGGAAACCTTTGGTGGGAGGAATTCCCTAGCCCAGATTGCTTCATGTCTACAAATCCTCCGTTTTCTGAGGGCCACAGCAACGCGTGGCCGGGTACAGCTAGTATCTAAATATTATAATATGACAGTATTATATTATATTATAATATATTATAATATAATATAGTGGATAATATAGTGGATGTTTCTAACTGTAATACTATAAATTTATATTATAGTATTATCTATATATATAAAAATGTAATGTTCGTTTGTGGGATTAACATAACTCAAAAACCACTGGATGAATTGATACCAAATTTGGACACAAGACACAACTCAGGCCAACGAGTGACCAATGCTCGTAAAAACACTGAAAAACACAGCGGAAGTGACTTGAAAACCCCAAAAAATCACTGTAGCGCATGCGCAAAGACGACTCGGCAAAAAAAAAAAAGCACAATAGCATATCCACGCTCTTCCGGACTACAGCTCCCAGCATCCCTTAGACCAGGCCCTTTAGGGGAGGAGAATGATCCAAATGCTGTGTGTGTATAATTGTATTATATTTATATATGTATATACCAATTTTACCTCTAATTTTTTTCAAACACTTCTTATCAAATGCGAATATTCTGTACTCAAAAATCTGGGCCTCCCTTTCTTTCCAGGGACCGGTCTCCTCGGACACTAGTGTATTTTGGGGGTGAAACAACACTGTTGTCGAAGCGTCAAAGATGAATCGGGGAAACGGGTCGGCCATTTTGGGGCAAGCGGACTTTTCCAGAAGGACTTGGGTTTTCCGAGATAACGGCGCCGGAGTCGGTCAAAACGCAGGAGATCGATCCTTAGAAGGAGGGATGGAGAAGGGTGTTGTTGTGCCTTGTCCCGGTCCTTCCTCGTCTCTTCCGACACTTCGAACGGCTCGTTTCTCGTCTCGTTTCTCGTCTTCCTCCTCTTCCCGTAAAAAACGGGGGAAACGGAGGAGGAAGAAAATGGCACTTGTGAAAGGTGTGGGCTTTTCATGGGTGGATAGTTGAGGACTTTGGGGTTTGAGGGCTATTTGGGAACACGGTTCCCGGACGCGGGGATTGATATAGGGTTTGGGAGCGGTCTCCCGGAAGACAGGCCCGGAGCCTTTCTCCGACGCTCTCGAAGTCGGGGCCTTTTTTCACCTCGCTTCGTCTCTGCGTTTGTCCTCAATTTTCAGCGTGCGATTCACACCCCGATGTGTATATGTAAATATGTCGATATATATATTTAAGGGAAGCGGGCGGGACTTCCAACTCCGCGCTTTTCCTCTGCCGTTACATCCCCAAACGTTGTGGGACTCGTTTTCAGAAATCTTCATTAAAGTGTGTCAATCTCATCTTGCATTACGACTATTATTATTGTTGTTGTTGTTTTCCTGGGTCCGTTTACGGACTTCCCGGTGCGGTCGTCATTGCGACAACGCAACAAAGAAAGGTGGCACAAAACAGGTAAAGAAGCAGCAAGGGAGGATCTGGCTACGCCAAACGGAACCAGAAACGTGTGTTACAATATTATTATTTATAATGCAAATATAAGTATAATGCAAAAATACAATATTTCTATTTATAATGCAAATATAAGTATCTCAAAATCCAAAAGAAGTGTTTGCTTCCTTTGCCTTGAAGTTACTATCATTATAATTATAAATATAATTAAATATAAGCAATTAAATATAATTAAATATTACATTATATATGAATTGTTATATATTATTAATAGTGATATAATAATTAAATATTTTATTATATTTAATAAAATATAATAAAATATTTATTACATTTAATAAAATATTTAATAAATATTTACTAATTATATCACTATTAATAATATATAACAATTCATATATAATGTGATATATAATAAAATATTTATTACATTTAATAAAATATTTAATAAATATTTAATAATTATATCACTATATATCACATTATATATGAATTGTTATATATTAATAGTGATATAATTAGTAAATATTTATTAAATATAATAAAATATATTATTATATCACTATTAATAATATATAACAATTCATATATAATGTAATGTTATATTATATTTAATTGCTTATATTTATGTTTCAAGCAACCCTTCAATATATTTATTTTATTGCTTTTATTGTATTTGTATTGTACAATACAATACAATAAAACATGATTCAAATACAATAAAACATGATTAATACAATAAAACATGATTCAAATGCAATTAAATAAATATGACAAATAATTAAATATAATAAAATACAGTATTACTATATATATTATATATAAACTTTATTTAATATATTTTATATTAATTATATTAACAGTAATATATATTTATTTTGATATTTATGTTTTAAGCATTATATTCATTATATTAAGCCTTATATTTATATAAAACGCAATAAAATATATAATAAAATTAAATATAAAAATTATATTACATATTGTAAAAATATAATTACTATTATTGTACTTGTATTAATATAATAAAACATAATACATGATACATGTTATTCATAAAAATACAGTATTACTATATATATATATATATATTATATATTAACTATATTAACAGTAATATATTTTATATTAATTATATGAACAGTAATAGTATATTTTATAGTATATTTTATATTTATTTCCATATTTATGTTTTAAGCATTCTATTTTTATATTAAGCATATTTATATAAAATATAAAATATATAAAAATTAAATATAAAAATTATATATTATAAAAATATAATTACTATTGTATTTGTATTGTATTAATACAATAAAACATAATAACTAATATATTTTATATTTATTTCCGTATTTATGTTTTAAGCATTATATTCATTATATTAAGCCTTATATTTATATAAAATGCAATAAAATATATAATAAAATTAAATATAGAAAATATATATTATAAAAATATAATTACTATTTGTATTGTATTAATACAATAAAACATAATACATGATACATGTTATTCATAAAAATACAATATTACTATTTATATATATATTAACTATATTAACAGTAATATATTTTATTATATATATTAATTATATTAACAGTAATATACAGGGTTAGTCAAAATGCATAGGCCAATCTGACATTCAATTGAATGGCAGATTGGCCTATGCATTTTGACTAACCCTGTATTTTGTATTTATATTTTAAGCATATCATATTTGTTTTACTGCGTTATATTTTTTACTGTATTAGTAATAATAAAATGCAATAATGTATATATAAATTAAATATAAAAATATATATTATATTGTTTTACTGCATTATATTTTTACTGTATTCGTAATAAAATGCAATAATGTATATATAAATTAAATATAAAATATATATTTTATATTGTTTTACTGCATATTTTACTGTATTAGTAATAATAAAATGCAATAATATATATATAAATTAAATATAAATATATATAATAAAATATATTAGTATTATTTATATAATATATAATATATTAATTGCATACTAATAACAGTAATATTCACAAAAATATTTGTATATTTTTACTGTATTAGTAATAATAAAATGCAATAATATATATATATATATATATATATAAATTTAATATAAATATATATATATATATATATATATATATTATAAAATATATTACTATTATTTATATAATATATAATATATTAATTGCGTACTAATAACACTAATATTCACAAAAATATTTGTAGAAAATATTCATAAAAATATGCGTAAAATAAATCTGCCGGGCAGGAAATAGACCATTCAACCCCTCCTCAAAGATGTCCACCCAATGACGACGCCTTCAAACCCAATGGGTTGATAATAAGATAACAAGTTGTGTTTGTTGTCTCTCTTTAATGTTGCTTTTTTTCAACGGGAGACCCTTTCGCGCGAACCCCATCTCCACCATAAATACACAAACAGCGGATAGAAAAGACCATTACGGATTGTAAAGAAAGCCCGGAAATTATATATAATATATTTGTGGAAAATCAATAAAGTGCTTTGGGGACGACAATTTAAAAACAGATCTCCGTTCGCAAGAGCAGGATTCACTTCTCTTTCTGCAAAATCAATTTACCATTCGTCGCATTCATTGTGAGATTATCGACACCCAGATAATTCATTTCGGAGGATCCCGGCCTTTCGATGCATCGTTTTCAGTTCAAGGGAGGGGAAGGGTCCCGGCAGCCATTGGGGGCCATGCAAACAAACCCTTCCCAAAGACGCCTCTTAGGTACTCGCATGTATCATCATCCTCTTCGACTACCTCTCCCCTCGGCTTATCTGCTCTGCTCCAAGTACTGGTGCGTGAACATGTTCAGCTCGCTATCCAGCCAACCGGCCTTGTTTCTGCAAAAAGAAGTCCAGGATTAGGATTAGGATTGAATGGCCCTTGTGTTCGCTTCCAACGCTAGGACTCTATATTATTATTATTTAGTGCAATTATGTCCTATTATCATTTGTATTTCACTGACACAAAACCACAGTATGTCACAGCAAACGAGACCTATATGCTGGATTTCATTTGTATTATTATTATTATTATTATTCAAAGGCCCTTGTGTTCTCTTAAAATGATGGATCTATAATATTATTATTATTATTATTATTATTATTATTATATAATAAATTAAAATAAATATAATGTAATATTATAATATTATTATTAACCATTATTTTGTATTGTTTGCAGTATATTGTTGTTGTTGTTGAATGGCCCTTGTGTCTTCTTCCAGCTCTAGGACTCTATGCTATTATTTAGTGCAATTATGTTCTACTATTATTTGTACTACTATTATTATTATTAATATTATTAATATGATTATTATTCAAAGGCCCTTATGTTCTCTTAAAACAATGGCTCTATATTATTATTATTGTTATAAATATATTATTATATTATAATTATAGTATTAACCATTATTTTGTATTATTTGCAGTGTATTTTGTTGTTGTTATTGAATGGCCTTTGTGTCCTCTTCCAGCTCTAGGACTTATTATTTAGTGCAATTATGTTTTATTATTATTATTATTATTATAAATATATTATAATTATAATATTAACCATTATTTTGTATTGTTTGTAGTAGAATTGTTGAATGCCTCTTGTGTCCTCTTCCAGCTCTAGGACTCCATGTTATTATTTAGTGCAATTATTTTCTATTATTATTTGTATTGTATAAACCCACAAGAACCTAGTGATTCCAGTCATGAAAGCCTTCGACGATGGCTCTATATTACTATAATTATTATAATAAATATATTATTATAATTCTAATATTAACCATTATTTTGTATTGTTTGCAGTATATTATTGTTATTGAATGGCCCTTGTGTCCTCTTCCAGCTCTAGGACTCTACATTACTATTATTTAGTGCAATTATGTTCTATTATTATTTGTATTGTTATTATTCAAAGTTATGTTCTCTTAAAATGATGGCTCTATATTATCATTATTATTTTTATTATTATATAATAAATTATAATAAATATAATGTAGTATTATAATATTATTATTAACCATTATTTTGTACTGTTTGCAGTATATTGTTGTTGTTGTTGTTGTTGTTGAATGGCCCTTGTGTCCTCTTCCAGCTCTAGGACTCCACGTTATTATTATTTAGTGCAATTATGTTCTATTATTATTTGTACTATTATTATTATTATTATTATTATTATTATTCAAAGGCCCTTGTGTCCTCTTAAAACGATAGCTCTATATTATTATAATTATTATAATTATTACAATAGTGTAATAAATATATTATTATACTATAATTATAATATTAACCATTATTTTGCATTGTTTGTAGTATAATGGTTGTTGGATGGCCCTTGTGTTGTTGTTGTTGTTGAATGGCTCTCTTCCAACTCTAGGACGCTATGTTATTATTTAGTGCAATTATGTTCTATTATTATTATTATTATTATTATTCAAAGGCACTTGTGTTCTCTTAAAACAATGGCTCTGTATTATTATTACTATTATTACTATTATAGTATTAACCATTATTTTGTATTGTTTGTAGTATAATTGTTGTTGAATGGCCCTCTTCCAACTCTTGGACGCTATGTTATTATTTAGTGCAATTATGTTCTATTATTATTATTATTATTATTATTATTATTAAAAGGCCCTTGTCTTCTCTTAAAACCATGGCTCTATATTATTATTATTATTATTATTATTATTATTATTATGTGTACAGATCCCAAAAGGGTGGCCTTTTGCAGCTGACAGGTGGTAATTTGGTCAGTGCCGATTGTCTTTAAGTGCGGGCCAAGGTCTTGAGGCACTGCACCCAGTGTGCCCATTACCACTGGGATCTGCTTGTGCCAGAGTCTTTGCAGCTCGATCTTTAAATCCTCGTATTGTGTCAGCTTTTCCAGTTGCCTATTATTATTATTATTATTATTATTGGAGCTTGGCCTTGCCCGGCTGTTGTTGTTGTTGTTGCAATGCCTCTGTACCTGAGGAGCTTGGCCTTGCCCTGCAGGGCCTCCAGGAGCTCGACCTTGCGACTCAGGGCTTCCACTTCCTGCTGCAGCTCCTCCCGCGTGGCGTCCACTTCCTGGCACAGCTGGGCAAACGTCCCCGAGAGCTCCCTTGCAAAGGGGAGAAGCGCAGGCACAAACAAGTCGGGAGGGGATCACGCCGTGCCCGCCATTGTCGTCACCATCCCCTCCCTCTCACCCTCCACGCCGGTCCAGGGGGGGCGGGGGTACTCACTGCTGGACTTGGTGGCTGCAGTTGGAGCCGGTGTAGCTGACCAGGAGCTGGAGCTTCTCGGCTGCGTACTCCACAAACTGGCGCTTGAAGGCCCGCTCCTTGGCCCGGGAGCTCCAGGTCAACCGCTCGTACAGGTAGAGCAGCCCGTACAGGCCCAAGGAGAGCGCCACCAGCCGCCAGCCCACCGCCTTCCACACCTGCAAGAAAGGCATCCTGTTATTATTACTATCATTATTACTAATATTACTACTCTTATTATTACTGTTGAGAAGAATGGGAGAGACAAGTCAGGTCCAGGAAGCAATGCACTATAATACTATCGTTGTTGTTGTTGTTATTCCAGGAAGCAATGCACTGTAATACTACTACTACTACTACTACTATTATTATTATTATTCCAGGAAGTAATACATTGCAATTATTATTATTATTATTATTATTATTATTATTATTATAGGAACCAATGCCCTGTAATATTACTACTACTACTACTACTACTATTATGATTCCAGGAAGTAATACATTGCATGATTTATTTATTATTATTATTATTATTATTATTATTATTATTATTATTGGAAGCAATGCACTGTAATACTATTATTATTATTATTATTTTACTGACACAAAAACACAGTATGTCACAGCAAACGAGATCTATATGCTGGATTTCGTATCACAAAATCATGTCGAACACTTCCCATTATCATCATCATCATCATTATTCCAGGAAGCAATGTACTGTAATACTATTATTATTATTATTATTATTATTATTATGCCACTGTATTATTATTATTATATTATTATTATTATTATTACTATTATTATTATTATTCCAATGTACTGTAATATTATTATTATTATTATTATTATTATTATTATTCCAGGAAGCAATGCACTGTAATACTATTATTATTAGTAGTAGTAGTAGTAGTAGTAGTAGTAGTATTCCAATGCACTGTAATACTATTATTATTATTATTATTACATTGCATTATTATTATTATTAAATTACATATATTATGTACATATTTCATGTATTATGTATATTATTACATGTTATGTATATATTATGTACATAAAGTATATACTATTACATGAATACATTATTATTATTATTATTGCAGGAAGCAATGCGCTGTAATACTATTATTATGATAAGTAGTAGTAGTAGTAGTAGTATTACAATGCACTATAATATTATTAGTATTACATTGCATTACTATTACTAAATTATTACATATTTTATAGATATATTACATGTATTATGTATATTATTACATATGTTATGTATATATTATGTACATAGATTAAGTATATACTATTACATGAATACATGGCATTATTATTATTATTATTATTATTATTATTATTATTATACTAATAATCCTATGAGACCCTTTTAGGGGGAATGGGAGAGGTGTCAGGTCCTGGAGGCAATGCGTTGCATTATTGTTATTGTTATTGTGATGGCAATGCGAGGACGCACCACTCCGCCCAGGACCAGGATGCCCATGGAGGTGCGGGAGGTGAGCGAGGCCAGGCCGGTCACCATCGAGACCATCAGCTCCTCCTGGGTCAGCGCCCCGCCTTGCGGGAGGGCCGGCACGCCCGGATTGGCCGGCGTCAGGGGCAAAGGCCGCGGGACCTGGAAGAGGAAGAGGAAAGCATCGCAGTCAAACAACAACAACAACAACAACAACAACAACAACATCCTGTACCTTCAATTAGGTGCGCCCTGCATGGGGCCCCCCTGTACCTTTAGTTGCCGAAACATTTCATTTGTATAATGTCCTAATATAACAATTATAATTACAATTAAGGGATATAAATATTATATAAGAATTGTATAATACATTATTATTAAAATATTATTATTATTATTATTATATATTTTGCGATATAAATGTGTAATAATTATTTATTATATTGTATTATATTCCTTGCTTTTTCTCTCCACAAAGGTATCATATATAGAATACACTTTTATGACGTATTCTATACAATATATAAGCAAAAATATATGATACATATATAATCTATGATATTTATATATTTATATATAAGAGGAGAGGAGATTCCATCTGAACATTAGGAAGAACTTCCTGACTGTGAGAGCCGTTCAGCAGTGGAACTCTCTGCCCCGGAGTGTGGTGGAGGCTCCTTCTTTGGAGGCTTTTAAACAGAGGCTGGATGGCCATTTGTCAGGGGTGATTTGAATGCAATATTCCTGCTTCTTGGCAGGGGGTTGGACTGGATGACCCATGAGGTCTCTTCCAACTCTTTGATTCTATGATTCTATATCATATTATTTATTTTTATTTATTTATTTATATCTCATATATCTATGATATATGATATATAAATAAATAAATATAAATAAATAAATAATATGATATATAAATAAATATAAATAAATATATAAATAAATAAATATATAAATATGATATATAAATAGATATATGATATATATATAATAATATATAATATATATATAATAATATATAAATAAAATATATATAATATATATATCTATGATATATGATATATATGATAATATAATACATAATAGAATATGATATAGAATCTATAACCTGATATATGTGTATATATATATATATACTATAAAATGTGTATCATCTAATATATAATATAACATAATTTATAGCCTTACATAATGATATATAATCTAATATATAATATATGATTATATTAATCATATATGATTAATATAATCATATATTATTATATATGATTATATATAATATATAATTATATACAATATATATATGATTATTATATATGATAATCTTATATCATATATAATTTAATATATAATAGAATATGATGATATATAATCTATAACCTAATTCGATATGTAATATAATATATAAATATATACTATAAAATGTATATCATCTAATATATAATATTATAATATATAATTTATAGCCTTATATGATTATGATATATAATCTAATATATAATGTAATGTATGATAATATATTAATGATAATCATATATGATATATAATCTATTATCTGTGATAATATAATATTATATATTATGTAATATAGTATATACTTATATATTAAATTATTATATATTTATATACTATAAAATGTATATCATCTAATATTATGATAATATATAATATAATTTATAGCCTTATATTACATGTATTATGTATATTGTAATTTATAGTCTTATATTACATGTAATATAATACAATATGACATATACTCTAATATATAATCTAATATATGATAATATATATATATAATCTGTGATAATAGAATATCATATATAATCCAATATATGATAATATCATATGATATATAATCTAATATATGATAATATATATATATAATCTGTGATAATAGAATATCATACATAATCCAATATATGATAATATAATATGATATATAATCTAATATATAATCTAATGTATGATAATATATATAATCTGTGATAATAGAATATGACATATAATCCAATATATGATAATATAATATGATATATAATCTAATGTATGATAATATATATAATCTGTGATAACAGAATATCATACATAATCCAATATATGATAATATAATATGATATATAATCTAATGTATGATAATATATATAATCTGTGATAATAGAATATCATATATAATCCAACATACGATAATGGAATATGATTATATATTATATATAATGTATGATCAGAGACTGCAATGATATATGATCTAATATACAAGCTAATATATGATATATAATTTCATATATTAATGTTATATAATCTAATACACAACGATATAATATGATGATATATATAATACACTAGCTGTGCCCTGCCACGCGTTGCTGTGGCTTTTAGTAAGAGTTTTGAAGTCTGTGCCTGGCCTCTCTTCCTTCCTTCACTCGCCCTCTTTCCCTCTTTCTCTCTCTCACACTCCTTCCTTTCCCCTTTCTCTCTCTCTCTCTGGCATCCCTCCGTCCTCCCCCTTCTTTATGCTTGTGTGTAAACTGGAGTATCTTCTGTTGGTCATGGGGGTTCAGTGTGGCATGTTTGCCCCAATTCTGTCGTTGGTGGGGTTCAGGATGCTCTTTGAGTCTTGGTAAACTCTGAATCCCAGTGACTACAACTCCCAAATGTCAAGGTCTATTTCCCTCAAACTCCATCTGTGTGGATATTAGGGCGTATTGAATGCTTTGGTCCGGATCCATCATTGTTGTCTTCCAAGTCGCCCCCTCCCTTCTCCCCACCCCTTCCCTCCCTGAGTCACTCCTTCCCTCCTCCCCCCCCTCCGGAAAGACACGCCCCCTCCCTTCGCCCCACCTCTTCTCTTCCTGATTGACTCCTGGAAGGAAAGGGGTGGGGCGAAGGGAGGGGGCGTGTCTTTCCGGAGGGGGGGGAGGAGGGAAGGAGTGACTCAGGGAGGGAAGGGGTGGGGAGAAGGGAGGGGGCGAATTGGAAGACACGCCTCCTCCCTTCGCCCCACCCCTTTCCTCCGTGACTCACTCCTTCCCTCCTCCCTCCCTCTCCGGTTAGACACGCCCCCTCCCTTCACCCCACCCCTTTGTGTGTGCCACGCGGGGGGGGGGTGAGGGGCGGCGCGTGCGCGCGTGGCGGGGAGTTTGCACGGCGCACGTGTGTGTGTGCCGCGCGGGGGGAGGGGGGGAGGGGCCGTGCGTGCGCGCGTGCCGGGGAGTTTGCGCCAGTGCGCATGTTCAGTTGTTTAGCGGTGTTTTTGTCGTTGTTGTGGTGTTTTTTTTTTAATTTGGAGTACATTAGTTTGTACCGAGTGGGTTGTCCTAGGGGCATGGCAATTCTGGTTCAGTTTCGTTGGGGGGTTGTGGAGTTATACGGCTCCGTACGACGCCCCTTACAGATTTATATTATAGATAATCTAATAATAGACTAGGAAGAGATGTGTGGGCATCAGGGAAGCCTGACCTGCTCGCTGTACCCGAGGAGGGCCCTGCGCGTGCCCTTTGGCCCCAGGAAGCGCTTGACCAGCATGCTCCACCCCAAGGAGAAGTGGAACTCGATGTCCTCCTGGAAGTCGGCGCAGAGCTTGTGGCAGTTGAGGTCGTAGCTGAGCGTGAAGGCGGAGGAGGCGCCCCTCGTCCGGGGCCCCGGGACCCCCTGGGTGCGCAGGGATGGCGGCAACAGCGGGCTCAGGCCCTCTGCGAGGAAAGACGGAAAGGGAAGGAGGAAGTGAGGGCCATGCTTGGAAGAAGAACATATAGGAGGAAGTCCTGGCGATTCGGGGAGAGGCCTACCCATCATTTCCTGCTGCATGGCTTGCAAGGAGGTCGAGACGGGGGCCGAGCAGCGCTCCGACAGGTTGTGGCTCAGGCCTTCCTCAATGTGCCGGTGCAGCTCCTGCGGGAAGTGGACACAGCGAGACAATCATCGACATACTGGAATGTATTGAGTCCTGGGATGATGATGATGATGAGGGTGATAATGATGGTAATTTCATATATTAGATGTTATATAATCTAATACACAATCTAATACACAATGATATCATATGATGATATATAATATATACTAATAATAATAATGCAATGTATTACATCCTGGGATAACAATGAGGATAATAATAATGTGATTATAATTTCCTGGGATGATGGTGATAATGTAATGTATTACTTCCTGGGATAATAATGATGATGATGATGATGATGATAATGCAAAATATTGCTTC
The DNA here is from genome assembly GCF_037176765.1 of Anolis sagrei. NCBI lineage: Eukaryota > Metazoa > Chordata > Lepidosauria > Squamata > Anolidae > Anolis > Anolis sagrei. Next base: position 9,992,498 of record NC_090033.1, read on the forward strand.
CTGAAATGGCGATGATGATAATAATATCAATATATTAACGTATTTCAATATATTAATGTATATATTAATGTAATGTATTTCTTCCTAGAATAATAGTAGTAGTAGTAGTAGTAATAATATGATAATATGAATTACTTCCAATAATAATAATAATATGAATTCCAATAGTAATAATAATATGAATTACTTCCAATAGTAATAATAATATGAATTGCTTCCAATAATAATAATATGAATTACTTCCAATAGTAATAATAATTTGAATGACTTCCAATAATAATAATATGAATTAATTCCAATAGTAATGATATGAATTACTTCCAATAATAATAATAATATGAATTAATTCCAATAGTAATAATAAGAATTACTTCCAATAATAAGAATAATATGAATGACTTCCAATAATAATAATAATAATATGAAAGACTTCCAATAATAATAACAATATGAATTAATTCCAATAATAATATGAATTCCAATAATAATAATAATATGAATTACTTCCAATAATAACAATAATAATATGAATTACTTCCAATAACAATATTAATTCCAATAATAAAATGAATTACTTCCAATAATAATAATAATAATAATAATAGTAATAATAATGCAATGTATTACATCCTGGGATAACAATGATGATGATAATAATAATAATATGATTATAATTTCCTGGGATGATGATGATAATAATACTGTAATGTATTACTTCCTGGGATAATGATAATAATGTAATATATAGCATAATATATAACGGCGCTCCATGCAGTCATGCTGGCCACATGACCTTGGAGGTGTCTATGGACAACGCTGGCTCTTCGGCTTAGAAATAGAGATGAGCACCACACCCCAGAGTCAGACATGACTGGACTTAATGTCAGGAGACTACCTTTACCTTTACCTTTATGATAATAATAATAATAATAATAATAATAATAATAATAATAATGCAAGGTATAACTATCAATACTAATAATATCAATGATGATGCAATTATAATAATTCAAATATATTGTGCGTACAATGACCCCAATGAATTTTGGGGTTCGACTTGGGTCCCCCCTCCAAGGTGCACAACAAAGCCCAAGATCAGTTTCTCGGATATCAATTGAGAAAACTCCGCACGGGATCGAGAACCGGCCCGTTTCCCCCTTGGGTGACTCACATTTTTGTACACTTTGATGACGACGGGCGAGGGATGGAAATCCAGCTGGAAGTCGTCGACCAGGACCGAGAGGCGCCGGATCTCTTCCGCCATTGCGTTGGACACCTGGGAGAGGGGCAAGGAACCCCCGTAAATAATATTTATTATTTAGTATTTATTATTCACTATTATTTACTGTTTATTATCATACACTGTTTATGTATGTGTTTGTGGGGGGGGGGGGGACAAAGACGGCAAGGGAAAGGCCTGCCCCGCACGGAGAACCATGGGATGCCCGACCTGCCTCTCGACCTCCTCGGTGAGCTGCTTGATCTTCTGCTTGTAGTTGTGGCTCAGCAGATCCAGCTGTTTGTCGATGAAGCCCAGGCGCTCCTGGCGGTCCTCCCGCAACTCCAGGCAGTAGAGCCTTGGCCCAGAGACAACAGAAGAATTATTATTATTACTATTACTATTATTAATTTATTTATGTTGTGGTGGTGGTGGCCTCACCGCTGCTCCTGGGCGGCCATGTGCACGCAGTCCATGATGCGCCGCACTTCCTCCGCCATCTGCTTGGCCCGGACCGTGTGCTGCTCGAATTTCGTCTTCACCGCCGACTGAGAAATGCATTCCTGAAAGGGAGGCGGGGACAACAACAGCGGGATCACCAAACCCCTCCCCCTTTTGCATATTAACGAGCCTGATTTGCATTCTCCAACAAGCCCCCCTCTTTTTGCATATTTACAAGTCCAATTTGCACTCTCCCCAATAATAAGTCCTTTTTTGCATATTCATAAGCTTCATTTGCATCCTCCCAGACAACAAACCCCTCCCCTTTCTGCATATTCATGAGCCTGATTTGCATCTGCCCGATAACAACCCCTCCCCTTTCTGCATATTCATGAGTCTGATTTGGATCCTCCCAAACAAACCCCTCCCCTTTCTACATATACATGAGCCTGATTTGCACCCGCCCGATAACAAACCCTTCTCTTTTTGAATATTGATGAGCCTGATTTGCATCCTCTCAGACAACAAACCCCTCCCCTTTCTGAATATTCATGAGCCTGATTTGCATCTGCCCGATAACCCCTTCTCTTTTTGCATATTCTTGAGTCTGATCTGCATCTTCCCAGAAAACAAACCCCTCCCTTTTCTGCATATTCATGAGCCTGATTTGTATCCGCCCAATAACAACCCCTACTCTTTTTGCATAGTCATGAGTCTGATTTGCATCCTCCCAGACAAACCCCTCCCCTTTCTTGAGCCTGATTTGCATCTTCCCCGAAACAAACCCCTTCCCTTTTGCATATTTATGCGCCCGCTATGCATCCTCTCCAACAACAAACCCCTCCTCTTTTGCATATTCATGAGTCATCTTTGCATCTTCCCCAAACCCCTCACCTTTTGCATATCCATGAGCACCATTTGCATCCTCTCCCCAACAAACCCCTCCCCTTTTGCATATTCATGAGCTCGATCTGCCTCCTCGACAACAAACCCCTCCCCTTTTTGCATATTCATGAGCTCGATCTGCATCAACAGCAAACCCCTCCCTTTTTGCATATTCATGAGCTCGATCTGCATCCTCGACAACAAACTCCTCCCCTTTTGCATATTCATGAGCTCGATCTGCATCAACAGCAAACCCCTCCCTTTTTGCATATTCATGAGCTCGATCTGCATCCTCGACAACAAACTCCTCCCCTTTTGCATATTCATGAGCTCGATCTGCATCAACAGCAAACCCCTCCCCTTTTTGCATATTCATGAGCTCGATTTGCATCCTCGACAACAAACCCCTTCCCTTTTTGCATATTCATGAGCTCCATCTGCATCCTTCCCCGGAAACTCGCCTCAAAGCGCCGCTCAAAGTTCTGGAACTCGAACATCCGGCCCTGGAAACCTTCAGCCAGCGCTCCGCCTAAAAGGGATCAGGATAGAGAAGACCATCAAAGCCCTCCCGACAGATGGCCATCATGCCCTGCTTAATAGTAGTAATAATAACAACAACAGAAGCCTAGAGTTGGAAGGGATTGCTGTCCTTGTTCTATGGAAGCAACGGCTCTTCCCGCTTCGGCTGCTGACCTGCTTCGGGCATGCCTTGGGCCTTCTGGATGCGCGCGGCCAGCGCCTCTTTGGCCGAGACGAAGAAGACGCGGTCAGCGGCCTGCGCCCGGTCCACCAGCCCCAGCTCCTCCGACAGGAAGACGCAGCAGCGCTCCATGTGCTGGCGGCGCACCTGAACGCCAAAGGAGGAGGAGGAGGAAGAGGAGCATCATCATCATCACTATTATTGTTATTACTACTATTATTGTTATTCCAGAAAGTCATACACTGCATTAAATAATAGTAAATATTAAATAATAATAAGTATTAAATAATAATAAATATTAAATGATAAATAATAAATAATAGTGAATAATAATAAATCTTAAACAATAAATAGTACAATCATCATCATCATCATTACTACTACTATTGTAATTCCAGGAAGTGATACATTGCATTAAATAATAATAAATATTAAATGATAAATAATAAATAATAGTGACTAATAATAAATATTAAACAATAAATAGTACATAATAAATAATAATTTCATAATAATAAATATTAAACGATAATAAACAGTAAATAATAGTGAATAATAAATTTTAAATAATAAATATTACATAATAAAAAATCTTAAGTAATAAACCTGAAATAGTAATAAACCTTAAATAATAAATATTACATAATAAGACTTAAATAATAAATAATAATTACATAATAAAAAACTAATAATAAATTTAAATAATAAATATTACATAATAAATATTAAATGATAATAAACAGTAAATAATAGCAAATAATAATAAATTTAAATAATAAATATTACATAATAAATCTTAATAATAATAAATATTACATAATAAATATTAAATAATACATCTTAAATAATAATAAATAAATATTACATAATAATAAATCTTAAGTAATAATACATCTTAAATAAATATTACGTAATAAAACTTAAATAATAAACAATAAATATTACATAATAATAAATCTTAATAGATCTTAAACAATAAAATTTAAATAACAAATATTAAATGATAATAAACAGTAAATAATAGTAAATAATAATAAATAATAAATATTACATAACAATAAATCTTAAGTAATAATAAATGTTAAATAATAATAAATCTTAAATAATAATAAATAATAAATATTACATAATAAATCTTAATAATAATAAATCTTAAATATTAATAAAAATAAGAAATGGATTATTATGGAATCGGCTATGTTTATATTTTAATGGCTGTATGTTTTATGTTTGTTTTGTGGGAGTCCCTTTGGAGAAAGAGAAAACGGAGTACAAATCAAGTTGCATTCTTCTATTTCTTATTGTCACCATGGTTGTTGTTCCTCTCGGAAGCGAGGCCTACCTCCTCCATGTACTCGGGTTCGGAGGCGGAGGCGTCCCACCGGTTGTTGAGGATGAAGAGGTTTGGCCGCGAGAGGCGGGCGTTGACCTTGTGGAAGAACTGCTTCTCCTGGGGGGGGGGGGGAATGAGAAAAAGTCGGGGGTCAAGCGAGGGGTCAAGCCCTCAACCTTTGACCCCCCCAAGTAGCGAGGGAAGGGGGGGCGCTGACCGTCTGCATGAGGGTGGACTCGGCGTTGGCCACCAGGACAAAGACGTCGGCGTCCAAGCAATATTTGTCGATCCAGCTATCCAGTTCGGTGGTCACGTCGATCCCGGGACTGAGAGAGAAGGGGAGAGAGAGAGAGAGGTCATGGGTCCCGGAAGGGAAAAGGAGCTTGCGTTGTGTCGGGGGGGGGGGGGGCGGGGAAGGAGGGATCCCTTCTACATGTGGGAATGGTATGATGCATGTCAAAACACATGTCAGGCCCACCCAGCCTTTTGGGGATCTCCCTAGGTGTCCCATCGAGAGGCAAAATCAATGATAGGGTGGACAGTTGTATAGTTGAGATTGAGCCACTGAATCCTAGAAAAGAGTGGGACTCCCAAAGGCCATCTAGTCGAACCCTTGGATGGGTGGATACATAGATAGATAGATAGATAGATAGATAGATGGATGGATGGATGGATGGATGGATGGATGGATGGACGGACTGACGGACGGACAGACAGACAGACAGAAAGACAGACAGACAGACAGACAGACAGACGAACACATGGATACATGGCTAGATGGATGGATACACAAATAGGTAGATAGATGGACGGACATACAGTTGGATGGATGATGGATACATAGATAGATGGATGGATGGATACATGGATGGATGAACGGACGGATGGATGGATGGACGGACAGATACATGGATGGATGGATGGATGGATGGATGGATGGATAGATAGATGGATTGATGGATGGATGGATACATGGATGGATGAAGGGATGGATGGATGGATGGACAGATACATGGATGGATGGATACATGGATAGATGGATGGATGGATTGATGGACAGATACATGGATGGATGGATGGATGGATTATGGGTAGGTGGATGCACGGACAGATAAGTAGATAGATAGGTAGGCAGATGGACAGACATATGGATGGATGAATGGATGGATGGACAGGTGGGCAGGCAGGCAAACAGACACATGGACAGACAGATGGACAGCTACATGGACAGATGGAGACATGAATAAATAGAAGGAAGCAAGGAAGAAAAAGAGAAGGAAGGAAGGAAAAGAGAAAGGGCTCAATCCCAGGACTGGGAGAGAGAATGCCCAGCTAGAGAGGCCACGTACGCCCGCTCGGCCCTTTAAGAATCTGGGGGGCGGAGGACTTGTAAGGTCCAGATTGGGTGGAAAGGGGAGGGGGGTGGGGCCCTGACCTGTCCATCAGCACCAGGTCGTCCTTGAGGAGGGGGCACTTGGAGTTGGGCCACATGACGCTGACCAGTCCGCCGGACGCCAGGCGCTCGTCCTGGTGCAAGGCGTGTGCCAGCTGGTTGACCGTCTGGACAAAGGAAGGAAAGGAGAGAGGTCAGGAAGGGGGACCTATAATAATAATAATAATAATATGGCAGTTTTGACCATCACATGAATCTCAGTGGCATATTAATAATAATAGTAATAATAACTAATAATAGTCACAATAGTAATAGTAATAATAGTAATACTAATAATAATAATAGTAATAAATGGCAGTTTTGACCATCAAATGAATCTCAGTGGCATATTAATAATAATAATACTAACTAATAATAATAGTCACAATAGTAATAGTAATAATAATAATAATAAATGGCAGTTTTGACCATCAAATGAATCTCAGTGGCATATTAATAATAATAATACTAACTAATAATAATAGTCACAATAGTAATAGTAATAATAATAATAATAAATGGCAGTTTTGACCATCAAATGAATCTCAGTGGCATATTACTATTATTATTATTTTTAATAATAATAATAATATGCCACTGAGATTCATTTGATGGTCAAAACTGCCATTTATTATTATTATTATTACTATTGTGACTATTATTATTAGTTATTATTATATTAGTTAATAGTAATAATAATAGTAATAATACCTAATAATAATAGTCACAATAGTAATAGTAATAATAATAAAAATAATAATAATATTATATATGGCAGTTTTGACCATCAAATGAATCTCAGTGAATAATGAATAATAATAATAACTAACAATAATTGTCATAATAGTAATAGTAATAATAATACTTATAATAATAATAATAATAATAATAATAATAATCCGCTTGGCTTCAAGCGAAGGGCAAGGAAGAGGGAAGGCGCACCTTGACGCTCTTGCGTTCCTCGGAGCCTTCGGTCAAGAGGAAGGCATCCTGCCCTTCGGTGCCCTCGACCCGCAGGAAGCAGTTGGTGGTGTGGCCGATGCCGGACGGCAGGACCTTGTCCCAAAGCATGGCGTTGATGACGGTGCTCTTCCCGTTGCTGGTCCTGCAAGGGAGGAGGGGCACCGCGGGCGGGGGTGAGCCAATGGGACCCCGGCACCGAGCCCCCCACCCACCCATGAGACGCCCACTTGCACGAAGCCCGGGACTCACCGCCCGAAGAAGGCCACCTTCATGTGCCGCCGGGCCACGACCTCGCTGATGCCGCTGACCTTCGAGAGGTATCCTTTGACCTCCAGCACCTGCTCCTCCGTCGTGACCGGGTCCAGCTCCACATCCCGGTGCGTCTCTGGAATAATAGTAATAATAATAATAATAATAATAATAATAATTAGCAAAAAATAGTAAAAAAATAATAAATAGTAAATAATAATAATAAATAGTACATAATAATAAATATTAAATCATGATAATAAATAGTAAATAATAAGTAGTAAATAAATAGTAAGTAATAAATAGTAAGTAACAGTAAATATTAAATAATAATACATTATAAATAATAGTAAATATTAAATAATAATAAATATGAAATAGTAAATAACAATAGTAAATAATACATAATATTTAATAATAAATCTTAAATAATAAATAGAAAAATAATTACATAAATAGTAACAAATAAATATTAAATAATCATCAACAGTAAAGAATAAATCTTAATAATAATAGTAAATATTAAATAGCTATAAATATTAAATAATAATAAATAGAAAAAGTAATTACATAATAAATCTTAATAAACAGTGAAAAATAAATATTAAATAACCATCAGTAGTAATAATAAATCTTAAATAATAATCATATTAAATATTAAATAGCAATAATAAATAGCAAAACATAATAAATTTTAAATAATAATAAATATTACAAAATAATAGTAAATAGTGTTAATTCATAATAAATCATAAAGAATAATAAATCTTAAATAACAATAAATAGCAAATAATAGCAAATATTAAATAATAATATTAAATAATAGTAAATAGTAAAGAATAATAAATATTAAATAATAATAATAATATTAAATAATAGTAAATAGTAAAGAATAATAAATATTAAATAATAATAATAATAGTAAATCAATATTAAATAGTAATAATAAATAGTTAATATTAAATATTAAATAATAATATTAAAGAATAGTAAATAGTAAAGAATAATAAATATTAAATAATAATAGTAGATAAATATTAAATAGCAATAATAAATAGTAAATAATAATAATAATAAATAAAGTAATGGGATAACGGGATGCCGTACCCTCGAGGAAGGCGGCGCTCTCCTGGACGTAGGCGGCCAGTTGCTCGAAGATGCCGCTGACCTTCTTCTTGGCGGTCACAAAGTGCTTGAGCGGAGAGGCCGCGGCGGCCGCCATCTTGTTGTGGCGCTGCTCCTTCTTGGTCCCAAACAGGAAGGAGGAAGAGCGACAGGAAGGCAACAGGGACATCGCGCTGGAAGGACACCGTCCAGGTAGATCAATAATAATAATAATAATAATAATAATAATTTTATTTCCTCTCCTGGCATTTTTCTATGACCAGCCTCATTTTATGTTTTTATTATTATTATTATTATTATTATTATTATTATTATTATTATTATGTATATAAGGGCCACCAAGTCTCTATTTTGCTGATAGATGGCCATCCAAGCTCTAATATATTATAATACAATATATAGTTGTATACAATATATATATTAGAGTAATACTATAATGTATAAGATCCCAAGTCGCTTTCTCTGCGCCGGCCCTTTAAGAGACGATGGCAATCCTTTTCAATCCAATTCCCGTTAATCGAATTAGCAAAGAATTAGCTCAAACTGCAAATTATATTATTATTATTATTATTTTGAGATTAGATTTGGGAATTAATTCATCTCTGAGCTAATTGATTCCCAAATCTAATCCCATAATAATAATAATAATAATAATAATAATAATAATAATAATATAATTGGGGGTTAAATTTGCAGTATTTTAGAGTTCAATTTGCCAAACTTTGGGGTTGGATTTGGAACCCATTTATGATGGGGCCTGAATGTACATTTGGGAACGTTGTCATAATATAATACAATACAATACAATATAATATTAATCCCTTTGGGTTGTAATTATATATAATATAATAGTATAATAATATAATATAATCCCTTTGGGTTGTAATAATATTTATAATATAACAGTATAATATAATAATAATATAATACAATAATAATATAAAATAGTCCCTTTGGGTTTTAAGAATATATACAATATAATAGTACAATATAATAATAATATAATAGTATATTAAAATAATATTATTATTAATAATAATATTAATCCTTTTGAGTTGTAATAATATAATATACTAATATATTTGGATTATAATAATATAATATGATATGATATAATATAATATAAGAGTATAACATAATGAAATAATAATATAATCACTTTGGGTTATAATATATATAATATAAAAGTATAATTTAATATAATAATATAATCCCTTTGGGTTATAAAAATATAATAATAATAATAATAATAATAATAATAATATAAAATAATCCTTTTGACTTGTAATAATACATATTATATAACAATATAATATAATAACATAATATAATACAATAATATAAAATAATCCCTTTGGGTTTTAATAACATAATATACTAATATATTTTGAATATAATAATATAATATAATAGTATAATATAAATAATAATATAAAATAATAATAATATAATCCCTTTGGGTTATAATAATATAATATAATAATAATAAAACAGTATAATATAATATAATAATAATAGAATAGAATAATAATATAAAATAATCCCTTTGGGTTTTAATAATATATATAGTATAGTATAATATTAACATAATATAATAGTATATATAGCATACCATAATAAAATAACAATGACAATATAATCCCTTTGGGTTATAAAAATATAGTAATAATAATAATAATAATAATAATAATAATTATAACTATTATTATTATTATTATTTAACAGTATAAACCCTTTGGATTATAGTAATATATACAATATAATAATATAATTCCTGTGTTATACTAATATGATATAATATAGTAATAATAATATAAAATAATCCCTTTGGGTTGTAGTAATAGATATAATATAACAGTATAATATAATAATATAATACAATACAATAATATAAAATAACCCCTTTGGCTTTTAATAATATATATAATAGTATAATATAATATAAATATAATAGTAAAGTATAATAAAACAATAATAATAATAATAATAATAATAATTCCTTTGGGTTGTAACAATATAGTATACTCATATATTTGGATTATAATAATATAATACAATACAATACAATATAATAGTCTAGTATAAAATAATGAAATAATAATATAATCCCTTTGGGTTATAATAATATAACATAATAATAATGTATAATATATAATAATCCCTTTGGGTTGTAATAATAAATATAATATAACAGCCTTCGGGCTGAGAACAGAGGTATATAAGTAAAGTAAATAAATAATATAGTATAATAATAATATATTATAATACAATAATAAAATAATCCCTTTGGGTTGTAATAATATATATAATAGTATAATATAATATTAATATAATAGTATAGTATAATAAAATAATAATAATAATAATAATAAAATCCCTTTGGGTTGTAATAATATAATATACTAATATGTTTGGATTATAATAATATAATATAATGAAATAATAATATAATCCCTTTGAGTTGTAATAATATATATAATATAAAAGTATAATTTAATATAATACAATAAAATGATAGTATAAAATAATCCCTTTGGGTTGTAATAATATATATAATAGTATAATATAATATTAATATAATAGTATAGTACAATAAAACAACAACAATAATAATAATAATAATACAATAATAATAATAATATCCCTTTGAGTTGTAATAATATATATAATATAAAAGTATAATTTAATATAATACAATAAAATAATAATATAAAATAATCCCTTTGGGTTTTAATAATATATATAATATAACAGTATCATTTAATATAATAATATAAAACAATCCCTTTGGGTTATAATAGTATAATATAATATAATATAATAGTATAATATAATAAAATAATAATAATAATCACTTTTGGGTTGTAATAATATAACATACTAATATATTTGGATTATAATAATATAATAGTATAATATAATAAAATAATAAAATAATCCCTTTGGATTATAATAATATATATATAATATAATAGCATAATATAATATAATAATATAAAACAATCCCTTTGGGTTATAATAGTATAATATAATGAAATAATAATATAATATAATCCCTTTTGGGTTGTAATAATATACTAATATATTTGGATTATAATAATATAATATAATAATTATAATAATAATAATCCCTTTGGCTATAATAATATAATATCTTGGGTTTATAACAAGCTACAATAATAATATAATATAATACAATATAATATAATGGCACTAATTGGGGACACAATCATAATAATCATCACAATATAGGAAGAACTACCCAGGCGCCCTTCTGCCTCTCCTGCTCACCTCTGTCGCCTTCCTTCCCTCTGCGCATGCGCCCACGCCACTCCCAGAAGGAACCCAGCAGCCCCGGGAGGTGACGTCACGGAGGAGGAGGCGCATGGAGGTGACGTTGCTAGGAAGCGACGCCCAGGGCACCATGGGAGTTGTAGTTTAAGGACCAGATTTCCTTTTCTTTCTGCCCAAGAAGCCTTGGAAGAGCCTTTGAACTCTTCCTCCCAGGATATAATATAATATAATATAATATAATATAATATAATATAATATAATATAATATAATATAATATAATATAATATAATATAATATAATATAATATAATATAATATAATATAATATAAATATTATATAAAATAAAATAAAATAAAATATAAAATATTATTTTATATTTTATTTTATATTATATAATATTTATTTTTATATATTATATTATATTATATTAATATTATATTTATATTATATTATTATTATATTATATTATATTATATCTTGGGAGGAAGATAATATAAATATAATATAATAAATATAATATAAATATAATATAATAAATATAATAAATTATAATATAAATATAATACAAAATAAAATAAAATATAATATAATATAATATAAATATAATAAATATAATATAATATAAATATAATAAATATAATATAATATAAATATAATATAAATATAATATAACAAATATAATATAATATATAATATAATATATTGTATTAATATAACAAATATATTATATTATATTACTGTTATATTAATATATCAATATAATATATTATATTATAATATAATACAATATTATATTGATATATTAATATAACAGTAATATAATAATAATAATCCTCCCAGGATATAATATTGATATATTAATATAATAGTAATGTATTTGTTATATTAATACAATATCAATACCAATATAATACTTTTATGTAATATTACTAGAATATAATATAATATAAATAGAATATATAATAAATAATATAATAAATAAAATAAAATAAGTATAATATAATATAGTATGATATAATATAATATAATATAAATATAATATAATATAAATATAATAAGTATAATATAATATAATATAAATATAATATAATAAATATAATATAATAATATAATATATAATATAATATATTGTATTAATATAACAAATATATTATATTATATTACTGTTATATTAATATATCAATATAATATATTATATTATAATATAATACAATATTATATTGATATATTAATATAACAGTAATATAATAATAATAATCCTCCCAGGATATAATATAATATTGATATATTAATATAATAGTAATGTATTTGTTATATTAATACAATATCAATATCAATATAATACTTTTATGTAATATTACTAGAATATAATATAATATAAATAGAATATATAATAAATAATATAATAAATAAATAAAAATATATTAATATGTTGAATATTAATATGTTTCTATTAAGATAATATAAAATATTATATTGTTACACTAGAATAGAATATTGATATGTGAATAGGATATAATATTTCAATATAAATATTAATATGATATATAATCCTTAACTAAAAACTTGTATTTAAATATTAATATTATAATAATTAATATTATATAATATTAATAATTAATGTTATAATATATACATTTATTACACAAATATATAAGGTAATAAATATAATCAATATATATATTTATTAGTTATATATATTTATTATAGAAATAAAATATATTTATATAATTAATACATATATAAAATGTTTTAATATTATATTAATATTTCATATTATATAATAATAAATATGTTATAATATATATATAATAAATTTATTACACGCATAAATATATAATGTAATAAATTTAATAAATATATAATATATTTATAAATATATTTATTATAGAAATATAATAAATATAAATATATATATATTTAAATATTAATATTATATTAATATTTAATATGATATAATAATTAATGTGTTTTCTATATATAATAAATTTATTACACAAGTAAATATATAATGTAATAAATATAATAAATATATATTTTAGTTATATATATTTATTATAGAAATATAATTAATATATTTATATAATTAATACATATATATTTATAATATTATATATTTATATTTATTATGTAAATATAATAAATAGAATGTAATATAATATATTAAAGAATATAATATATTATAATGTAAAATTCATATGGTCCAATCCACTCCGCAATACATAAAATAATAATGAAATTAAAAGAGAAACATAATAAAATAAAATAAAATATGGATAATGAATTGCAATCCACCCCAATAAACATCCTCCAGACATCCAGTGTTTTCTTTAAATAAAAAGTTTTAATTTTTTTGTAAAAAGGAATCTTTGCACACTTTGAAAAATGATGGCTTGCTCTCAAAAAATAAATATAAGTCGCTCTCGGTAAAACTACAAAAAGGTAGATTCGGGACATAATTCCAATGGGTGCGAACTTTTTTGGCATTTCATCTCAGATTTTAATGCTTTCCTCCTTTTGTCCAGATAGAGGCAGGAGAAGAGAAATCGGAAGAGGAAGAGGAAGTGGAGGCAGAGGCGGAAGTGGAAAAGGAGTGGAGGCAGAAGACGAAGTGGAGGTGGAAGAGGAAGTAGAAGAGGAACCGGAAGAGGAAGTGGACATGGAGGCGGAAGAGGAATTGGAGGCAGAAGAGGAAGTGGGAGTTGAGGAGGAAGTAGAAAAGGAAACAGAAGAGAAAGAGGAAGTGGAAGAAGAAGAGGAAGTGAAGTGGGAGTTGAGGAGGAAGAGGAAGCAGAAGAGGAAGTGGGAGTTGACATAGAAGAGGAAGCAGAAGAGAAAGTGGAGGCAGTGGAAGAGGAAGTAGAGGCAGAAGAGGAAATGGAGGCATAAGTAGATGTTGAGGAAGTGGAAGAGGAAGCAGAAGAGCAAGTGGACATGAAGGTGGAAGAGGAAGTGGAGGCAGAAGAGGAAGTGGGAGTTGAGGAAGTGGAAGAGGAAGCAGAGGAGAAAGAGAAAGTGGAGGCAGAAGGGGAAGTGGGAGTTGAGGAAGTGGAAGAGGAAGCTGAAGACAAAGATGAAGTGGAGGCAGAAGAGGAAGTGAAGTGGGAGTTGAGGAAGAAGTGGAAGAGGAAGCAAAAGAGGAAGTGGAGGCAGAAGAGGAAGTGGGAGTTGACATAGAAGAGGAAGCAGAACAGAAAGCGGAAGAGTGGAGGCAGAAGAGGAAGTGAAGTGGGAGTTGAGGAGGAAGTGGAAGAGGAAGCAGAAGAGGAAGTGGACATGAAGGCAGAAGAGGAAGTGATAGTTGAGGAAGTGGAAGAGGAAGCAGAAGAGAAAGAGGAAGTGGAGGCAGAAGGGGAAGTGGGAGTTGAGGAGGAAGCGGAAGAGGAAGCAGAAGAGGAAGTGAAGTGGGAGTTGAGGAGGAAGTGGAAGAGGAAGCAGAAGAGGAAATGGAGGCAGAAATGGAAGTTGAGGAAGTGGAAGAGGAAGCAGAAGAGAAAGTGGAAGCAGAAGAGGAAATGGAGGTGGTAGTGGAAGTTGAGGTGGAAGTGGAAGAGGAAGTGTGGTCCCCTATGGGTCGAGGAAGGAGACGGCGATGTATCGCGTGCCCTGGGTGGTGGGCAGCCCCTCGTGGTAGTGGGTCAGGCGCCCCGGGTGCAGGAGCGTCCACCCCTTCCTGGGGGCCCGGATCGAGCAGTTGTAGCGCAGGAAGCGGCAGCCGCCCCCCTGGACAGACACACACAAAATGCACGTTAGTTCAGGCAGCACAAGCACCATCTAACCCCTCCCGATAGATGGCCACCCAGCCTCCCTTTCGGTGGAGGCCCACCTCGTAGTCGATCCCGACGCGGTTGAGGGCGATGTTGATGGTGAAGGTGGAGGCGTCGTGGTGCGGCATCAGCGAGGGCTGCTCGTCCGGCTTGTAGCGCACCACGAAGGCCAGCTCAAACTGGGTCTCCACGGGCAGAGGGAGGAAGAGCGGGGAGATCTTAGCATGGCTAGTATTTCTCCCCAGCTAACTAATATTGTTGTGGTTGTGGCACTGATTTGTGCCCACCCCCAGCCTGTACCTTGGTGTAGTAGCCGGGGTAGAGCTTCTCGGTGATGGGCGCGATGTAGTCCAGGAGGAAGCGGTACCAGTGGCGCTCAAAGTGGATCTGGTTCATGTGGATGTCGATGGTGGGCACGTTCTCGTAGCCCCCCAGGATGCGGCTGTCCTGGAGGAAAACAGCACCAAAGGCAGGCGAGTCCCATCAGGGGAGCCCAGAGGGTGGTGCGGCAGCGCAAAAAGGCCAAGGCGATGCTCGTCGAGGGTCTCGATCTCAGGGGCGCCATAGGGACCCTCCCTGCGGACACTAAGCCGGATGGGATCCAGCTTGCCTTCCATCTCTCCATCAACCATCATCTACTCTATCTATCTATCTATCTATCTATCTATCAGTTGGACTGGATGGGCTCTGGAGGATACTAGGATTCTATTATCCATCTATCCATCATCTTTCCTTCTATTTACTCATTTATTCATTCATTCATCCAATCTATCTATTCATCCTTCTATTTAATCATTTATTCACCCAATCCATTCTTCTATTTACTTATTCATTCATTCATTCATTCATCCAATCTATCTATTAATTCTTCAGTTTACTCATTTATTCATTCATCCAATCCAACCTATTTATTTACTCATTTATTCATCCAATCTATCTATTCATCCTTCTATTTACTCATTCATTCATTTTCATCTATCCTTCTATTTACTCATTCATTCATTCATCCAATCTTCTATTTACTCATTTATTCATTCATCCAATCCACCCTTTATTTACTCATTCATTCATTCAATCAATCTATTTATTCATCCTTCTATCTACCTACTCATTCATCCATCTGTCCATCTATCCATCTATCCATCTGTCCATCTGTCCATCTGTCCATCTATCCATCTATCCATCTATCCATCCTATCTATCTATCTATCTATCTATCTATCTATCTATCTATCTATCCTTCTACTTGCTCATCCATCCATCAATCTACCTACCTACCTACCTACCTACCTACCTATTCATCCTTCTACTTACTCATTCATTCATCCATCCTATCTATCCATCTATTCCTCCTTCTATCTACCTGCTCATCCATCCATCCATCCATCCATCGTATCTATCAACTGACAACCCTCGCTCCGCATTCATCTTTCTATCTACGTATTCATTCATTCATTCATTCATTCATTCTATCTCCCCATCCATTCAGCAGTTGACCTCTCTGCCCGAGAGTCCAGTGGAGGCATCCAGCAGAAAGTCCAGCCTTTCCAGTGGCGAGTCCAGCCTTTCTGAGGCTAGAGGGCCATCTGTGGGGAGGGATTCCTGAAGGCAGAAGGGGGTTGGCCTGGATGTCCTTTTGGGGGGCCCTTCCCACACTGACGTCCTTCCAACCCACCAAAGGCCCACTTGTTTGAAAGGAACGCCTTACGGTGTTGTCTCCTCGGGACCACTGGCCAAAGTTCTCCATTTCTTCCACCAATTCGTCACAAGCCGCATCGGTAAAGATGGGGAACCAGTAAACATCTGGGCATGGCTGGAGAGGGAGAAGGAAGGGCTATTGTTTAATATTGACTTCTGGTATGTTTTGGGTTTGTTTGTTTGTTTGTGAGATGCTTTGGGTCTTAGTTCCTAAGATATAAATATTATAATTATTTTATTTTATTTATTTATTATGCCTATATAATAACAACAACAGATGAATATTATAACAATGGATATAATAATAATAATAATAATAATAATAATATAATAACAACAAATTGATATTATAACAGCAACAACAAATGAATATTAAAACAACAACCGCAAGGGCTGCTTACCGTTTCCACTCCTTTCCCCTTTAAGGCTGCGGTGTAGTTTTCGTGGATGTATTTCTCCTTCCAGTCCTGCAAAAACAAATGGAAATTTGGAATTAAGTGGCAAGATTAATCCCATTCCACCAAAAGACACATTTTGACCGGGTTCCAATGAAAAAACTTATTATTATTATTATTATTATTATTATTATTACCATAATCAACAACAATAACAACAATATAATAACAACATATGCCTGGTAGGTTCACGGATATGTTTTATGCTTCCTCTAACAACAACAACAATATAACAACAACAATATATGTCTGGTAGTTTCATGAATATGTTTTATGCTTACTCTAACAACAACAATAATAACAATATAACAACAACGACAATATATGTCTGGTAGGTTCACGAATATGTTTTATGCTTCCTTTAACAACAACAACAACAATATAACAACTACTACAATAACAACAATATATATCTGGTAGGTTCACGAATATGTTTTATGCTTCCTCTAACAACAACAACAACAATATAACAACAACAACAACAACAATATATGTCTGGTAGGTTCACAAATATGTTTTATGCTTCCTCAACAACAACAACAACAATATCTGTCTGGTAAGTTCACAAATATGTTTTATGCTTCCTCTAACAACAACAACAACAACAACAACAACAACAACAATATATCTCTAGTAGCTTCACGAATATATTTTATGCTTCCTCTAACAACAACAACAACAACAATATATGTCTAGTAGCTTCACAAAAATGTTTTATGCTTCCTCTAATAACAACAACAATAACAACAACAATATAACAACAACAACAACAACAACAACAACAACATATGTCTGGTAGGTTCACGAATATGTTTTATGCTTCCTCTAACAATAACAACAACATAACAACAACAACAATGTATGTCTGGTAGGTTCACGAATATGTTTTATGCTTCCTCTAACAACAACAACAATATAACAACAACAATATATGCCAGGTACGTTCACAAATATGTTTTATGCTTCCTCTAACAACAACAACAATAACAACAACAATATATGCCAGGTACGTTCACAAATATGTTTTATGCTTCCTCTAACAACAACAACAACAACAACAACAACA
The DNA here is from genome assembly GCF_037176765.1 of Anolis sagrei. Taxonomy (NCBI): domain Eukaryota; kingdom Metazoa; phylum Chordata; class Lepidosauria; order Squamata; family Anolidae; genus Anolis; species Anolis sagrei. The sequence goes on from NC_090033.1 coordinate 10,011,125, forward strand.
ACAACATATGCCTGGTAGGTTCACGAATATGTTTTATGCTTCCTCTAACAACAACAATATAACAACAACACCAACAACAACATAACAACAACAATATATGCCTGGTAGGTTCACTAATATGTTTTATGCTTCCTCTAGCAACAACAACAACAACAACAAATGCCTGGTAGGTTCATGAATACAATAGTAGTAGTATTGTTGTTGTTGTTGTTGTTAGAAAAGGTAAATAAAAGGATAACTAGATAGAAATATAGATAGATATATGAAGGAAGATCTATATGATAGATCGATCATAGAATCCCAGAGTTGGAAGGGACCCCAAAGGGCCATCCAGTCCACCCCCCCCCCTTTTGCCTCCAGACAGGAAAAGCCCCATCCGATCCCTCCCGACAGGTGTACCTCTGGGTTGCTGAAGATCTGCCAAAGGTCGTTGTGGAGGTGGGTCGTCTCATAGTCCTCCAAGGACAGGATGTGGCCGAAGGGCTGCTGGTTGGTCACAAACATGAAGATACCCTGGGGTGGGGGAGGGGGAGAACCTTATGACCTTTCCGAAATGGGGGTCCGCAGTAGGGTCGTCATCTTAAGGGCTGAACCAAAGCCAAAGGGGGAGCTCTTCTGACCTGTTCCCGGAGATTGTGGCAGAAGGCCATATCGGGGTCCAGTTTGCCATGATGGAAGGGCTTGGGGTGCGAGAAGCGGGATCGGAGGAGGCCTCCTTGGACCAAGAAGACGTGGGAGATGTAGGGGACGTTCCAGAGGCCCCTGAAAGGGAAGGAAGGAAGGAGGCCATCAAAAAAGCAAGCCTTACAGAACATCAAGGAATCCGCTACATAAAAATACAATGTAAAGGCGTTTGACCCATTTGCTCAACACATTTGTAATCTAATATAAGAATTTATGAACAAAATAGAGATAATTACAATGTAAAGTACTATATTATAAATATATATATATTGATATATATTTATAATATAATATGTAAAGTAAATATGTAATGTAAAGTACTATATCATATTATAAATATATATATATATGTCCCAGTTGCAGACACCATGGCACTCATCAACCAGAGGTTCCCAGAAGACATCACGGCACTGTTTCACCATTGCCTCACCACCAGCTATTTTCAGTGGGACAATGAATTCTACGAACAGAAAGATGGAGTAGCTATGGGGAGCCCTCTCAGCCCAGTCATAGCTAACTTCTACATGGAACAATTTGAAAAACAAGCCCTGGAGACAGCAACCAAAAAGCCCACGATATGGTTCAGAGATGTGGGTGACACCTTCACCATTTGGAGCCACGGAGAAGAAGAACTCAACAGGTTCCTGGACCATCTTAACAGCATCCACCCTAACATCCAGTTCACCATGGAAAAAGAAAATGAAGGAAGACTGCCTTTTCTAGATGTCCTAGTCATCCGCAAACCAGATCAACAATTGGGTCACACCGTCTACAGAAAACCCACACACACAGATAGATATCTACACAAAAACTCCAACCATCACCCAAGTCAACAAAGAAGCACCATTAAAGCCTTGGCAGACCGTGCAAAAAGAATCTGGGAAGCCCACCTCCTCCAAGATGAACTGAACCCTCTCAACTGGGCTCTCCAGGCCAATGGAGACTCCACCTCAGACATCAGAAGAGCTGCAAGACCACTGAGAAGAAGCCACGAGAGTCAAGACGAAGACCCACCCAGAGGGAAAGTGTTCTTGCCATACATCAAGGGAACCACTGACCGCAGAGGGAAGCTGATGAGGAAACACAACATACAAACAATCTACAAACCCACCAAGAAAATCCAACAAATGCTACGTTCAGCAAAGGACAAGAGGGATCCTCTCACCTCTGCAGGAGTCTACCGTATTCCATGCAGCTGTGGACAAGTCTACAGAGGGACCACCAAACGCAGCATTGCCCAACACACGAATCAAGGAACATGAAAGGCACTGCAGACTACTCCAACCAGAGAAGTCAGCCATAGCAGAGCACCTGATGAACCAGCCTGGACACAGCATATTATTTGAGAACACAGAAATGCTGGACCACACCAACAACCACCATGTCAGGCTACACAGAGAAGCCATTGAAATCCACAAGCATGTGGACAATTTCAACAGAAAGGAAGAAACCATGAAAATGAACAAAATCTGGCTACCAGTATTAAAAAACTCTAAAATTGCAACAGCAAAAACAGCAGAGAGGAAACAGGCAGGGACATCTAATCACCTTTCAAGAAGAGTTTGCTCCAGGCACAGTCAGCCCATTGTATGCTAATCAAGGTGGTCAGTTGAAAGATTCACACCCAGCCCAACTTACAAAAGCCTTTTGTCTCACCCTGGTCATTCCACAGATATATAAACCCCTTTTTCCCCAGCTCCAGCAGACCTCACCTCTGAGGATGCTTGCCATAGATGCAGGCGAAACGTCAGGAGAAACGCCTCTAGAACATGGCCATATAGCCCGAAAAAAACCCACAAGAACTGATATATATATATTGCTAATACTTTTGCCCTCCTTCCCTGGACATATAATATATTGTAATATATTATATTACATAATACTAAAATATATTATTATGCTATACTATACTTAATTATATTGTGATATAATAATAACAATATATGATATCATATATAAGAATATTTATATATTATACTATATTATACTAATAGAATATAATATTATATTATGCTACACTATAATAATAATATATTATAATAATCTATTATATCATACATTATAATATTTATATATTATAGTATATTACACTAATAGAATATAATATTATATTATGCTACACTATAAATAATCATAAATAATAAATAAATATAAATAATCATTCCATTCTCAGCTATGGAATGCCCTACCGGTAGATATCAGACAGGCCCCCTCATTGCTGGCGTTTCGGAGGAAGGTCAAGACTTGGCTCTACGAGCAAGCGTTTGGCTAATCAGTGCAACTGAACAACTGAACACAGGAAGTCGGTAAAACTGAACATAGGAATGGCACAAGGATTATGAGAATGGATCTTGTTCTGTTGAGGCGTCATGAATTGATAAGGAATTGATAATAATTGTTGATTTTGTTGTAATGTGTGATATGTTTTAACTGTATATTTCTGTATAACTTGCACTGTGTAAACCGCATTGAGTCGCCTAATCTAGGCTGAAAAATGCGGTATAGAAGTAAAGCAAATAAATAAATAAATAAATAATAAAAATAATATACAATATATATTGTAATATTTATATATATTATTATGCTAATATTATATTATATTATATTATGCTACACTATAAATAATATAATATATTGTAATATTTATATATACCATTATGTTAATATTATATTGTATTGTGCTACACTATAAATAATAATATATAAAAATAATATATATCATATATTGTAATATTTATATATTATATTATACTAATAGAATGTATTATATTATGCTACACTATAAATAATAATAATAATATATAATATAATATATTGTAATATTTATATATATCATTAGGCTAATATTATATTATACTACACTATAAATAATAATATATTATTATATAATATACATTACAATATTTATATTATATTATATTATATTATATTATATTATATTATGCTACACTATCCTAAATTATATATTTGTAATACATCTTCCCTCCCTGGACAATATCCATGTACTCTGTTATATTGTATTATTTTATTTTATTATAGTATACTTTACTAAATTATATTGTTTATTATATTGTATTATTAAATTACATTATACGATACTACACTGTATTATTATATTGTATTATTACAATATATTATCACCTCCTCCTTCTCGGGATGATGGCCATATAATATAATATATTGTATTATTATAATATATTACATTATTTATTTATTTATTTATTTATTTATTTCTGCTACTTATACCCCGCCCTTCTCACCCCCGAGGGGGGACTCAGGGCGGCTTACACAGACGGCACAATTCGATGCCCTTATACAAATACATACAAATATAAAAAATATAAAAACAGTAATTAATAATTAACAGATTAAAAACATTAATATATAGCACCATAGCACAACAATAAGCAATCTCATGGTCAGTGTTTCGCGTTCCATAGGTCCAATAGGTTAAAGTAGGTTCCTACAATATTTGCCTTTCATTATGGTCCTTCTTTTTAGCTGCCAGAGTTTCCGAAAGCCTGGTCCCACATCCAAGTTTTCAGCTGTTTCCTGAATGAGAGGAGGGAGGGCGCTGTTCTAATCTCCCCGGGGAGTGAGTTCCACAGGCAAGGGGCCACCACTGAGAAGGCCCTGCTCCTCGTCCCCGCCAGTCTCACCTGCGATAAAGGCGGGGTCGAGAGCAGGGCCTCCCCAGAGGATCTTAAACTCCGAGGTGGTGTGTAGAGGGAGATCCGTTCGGACAAGTACACTGGGCCGGAGCCGTAAAGGATTTTATAGGTCAAAACCAGCACCTTGAATTGTGCTCGGAATTGGATCGGCAGCCAGTGGAGCTGGCATAACAGGGGGGTGGTGTGCTCCCTGTATGCCGCTCCGGTGAGCAATCTGGCTGCCTCCCGTTGGACTAGTTGAAGTTTCCGAGCAGTCTTCAAGGGCAACCCCACGTAGAGTGCGTTGCAGTAATCCAGCCGGGATGTGACAAGAGCGTGGACCACCGTGGCCAGATCCGACTTCCCAAGGTACGGGGAAGTTATTATATTATTATATTTGGAGTAATCCCCTCCTTTTTCCCTGGGTGATGCCCATATATTATATTATAATTATATCATATCATATCATATCATATCATACATATCATGATGTCAGTATAATATATTGTATTGCATTATTATATTATATTATATTATATTATATTATATTATATTATATTATATTATATTATATTATATTTGGAGTAATCACCTCCTCTTTCCCTGGATGATGCCCATATTATATTATATTATATTATATTATATTATATTATTATATTTGGAGTAATCACCGCCTTTTTCCATGGATGATGCCCTTATATTATATTATATTATATTATATTATATTATGATGCCCATATAATATAATATATTGTATTGTATTATTATATTATATTATATTATGTTTGGAGTAATCACCTACTCTTTCCCTGGATGATGCCCATATATTATATTATATTATATTATATTATATTATATTATATTATGGTGCCCATATAATATAATATATTGTACTGTATTATTATATTATATCATATCATATCATATCATATCATATCATATTATATTTGGAGTAATCACCTCCTCTTTCCCTGGATGATGCCCATATATAATATAATATATTGTAATATTATATTATATTATATTATGGTGCCCATAATATATTGTATTATTATATTATATTATATTATATTATGATGCCCATATAATATAATATATTGTATTGTATTATTATATTATATTATATTTGGAGTAATCAGATCCTCTTTCCCTGGATGATGCCATATATAATATTATATTAATTATATTATATTTTTAATAATACTCCTGTGCTCCTTCCCTGGATGATGTCCATATAATATATTGCATTGTACTATTATATTATATTACATTCATAATTCTCACTTCCTCCTTACTTGGACGTTGTCTATATAATATATTATGTTGCATTACATTATATTATTGTAATCATACTCACTTCCTCCTTCCCTGGACGATGTCCATATAGTCCTCGGACCGGGCGTAATAGCCCTCGGCGCTGAGGGCCCCCCAGAAGTTGGACCACAGCTTCCCGATGCGGCTGACCAGCGGAGCCAGGACAAACTTGTTCTGCCGGATCAGGATCCGCAAGGCGTCCGGGTTCTCGAGCACCACTTCGGCGTCCAGGCTGAAGAAATACTCGCAGCGGGGGTCCTGCCGGCACCGGTCCCTGAGGGGCAATGCCACCCACAGGTCAGGCCTGAAAGGGGTGCCAATACTTGCAGCCCCCGGTGCCATAGACTTACATGGCCGTGTCCCGAGCCTCGGCGCTGTCCAGGCGGTCATCCGGTCCGAGGGCTTCTACCGAGAGGTATTCCCCGCTGTGTCCATCCAGGAAGGCGGTCACTTGGGAAACATGGTGCTCCTCCTACAAAGAGAGAGAAAGCCTATCCTATTATATTATTATTATATATTATATTATCAGTATCCTATTATTTATTATTATATATTATAATAAATTATATTATATTATATTATATTATAATTATATTATATTATATATTGTATTACATTACGTTATTAGGAGAATATATTATATTAGTATAGTATTAGTATTCTATTCTTTTTTATTATTATTATTATTATTATTATTATTATTATTGGGATCCTTTTGTTATCCTAATATTTATTATTATTATATTACATATTATATTACATTAGTATCCTATTATTTGTTATTTTTATATTATCCATCCTATTCTATAATGAGTATTCTATCAAGTGCTATGCTATTATTTACTATATATATATTATATTATATTAGTATAGTATTAGTATTCTACTGGTACCCTAGTCTTTATTATTATTATATTATATGTTATGTTGTTATATTATGAGTATTCTGTGAAGTGCTATCCTATTATTTATTATATTATATATTAGTATATTAAGTGCCATCCTGACATTCGTTATATTATATAATATTATTAGCATGCTAATATTTATTATATATATTATATTATACATTAGCATCCTTATAAAAGCTATTTTATTTAATATTATATTTATGATTATATTATATACTATATTATTAGCATGCTATTTAGTCTTATTATTTATTATATATTCTATTATATATTATTAGCATATTAAGTGGTATCCTGCTATTTGTTATATTATATAATATTATTATTAGAATGCTATCATTGACTATATATTATATTATATATTATTATCCTATTAAATGCTATCCTATTATTATTATATATTATTATAATATAATTATTATAATATATTATCATAATTATTATATTATAATTATTATAATATATTATTAGCATGCTATTTAGTGCAATCTTATTATTTATTATATATTCTATTATATATTATTAGTATATTAAGTGCTATCCTATTTGTTATATAATATTTTATTAGCATGCTATTATTTATAATATTATATAATATTATATATTACTATCCTATTAAATGCTATCATATAATTATTACATATTATTATTATATATTATTAGCATGCTATTTAGTGCAGTCTTATTATTTATTATATATTCTATTATATATTATTAGTATATTAAGTGCTATCCTGCTATTTGTTACATTATATAATATTATTATTAGCATGCTATTATTTACTATATATTATATATTATTATCCTATTAAATGCTATCCTATTATTATATTTTATTATTATATGTTATTAGCATGCTATTTAGTGCATAAATCTTATTATTTATGCACTAAATGCTATTCTGCTATTTGTTATATTATATAATATTTGTATTGGCATGCTATTATTTACTATATATTATATTATATATTATTATCCTATTAAATGCTATCCTATTATTATTATTATATAATTATTATATATTATTAGCATGCTATTTACTGCAGTATTATTTATTATATATTCTATTATATACTTTTAGTATATTAAGTGCTATCCTGCTATTTGTTACATTATATAATATTATTATTAGCATGCTATTATTTACTATATATTCTATTATATATTATTATCCTATTAAATGCTATCTTATTATTATTATATATTATTATATATTATTAGCATGCTATTTAGTGCAATCTTATTATTTATTCTATATTCTATTCTATATTATTAGTATATTAAGTGCTATCCCGCTATTTGTTATATTATACAATATTATTATTAGTATGCTATTATTTACTATATATTATTAGTATCCTATTAAATGCTATCCTATTATTATATATTTTCATTATTATTATATTATACATTATTAACATGCTATTACTATGCCATTACTGTCAGTGCTATCCTATTATTAGTTACTATAGACTATATTATTAGTATGCTATACCTATCCTATTATTTATTATTAGATTATATACTGTATTATTAGCATGCTATTAAGTGCTATCCTATTATTAATTACTACATAGTATATTATTAGTATGCTATTAAGTGCTATCCTATTATTATATTAAATTATTATATATTTTATATTATATTATTAGTATCCTAATAATTATTACTATTCTATAATGGCTCACCCTGTTGTGGACGAAGAGCCGGAGGCGTCCCTTTGGGTATCGCAGCCTCTGCAGCCGTTGGAAGAACTGGGAGAGGAAGGGAGTGGGCTGCTCAATGAAGACCCCCAGGAGGACCACAGGGAAGACTCCCTCCTGCAAGACAAGCCAAGGAGAACGCACCATGACAACCGCCATCTTTGCAAACGACCGTCCCATTTCAATGACCATCGCATTGCAATAATCGTTGGATTGCAATGACCGTTGAATTACAATGACCAAGCAGCCATTTTTAAGCAGTCAGTCTGTGGTCGGTTAAAGAAAGACACATCTTTTTAAAGGAACTAAGTTTGAGACCTGTTTGTCAGAAGAATTAGACCTCCTAAGAGTTATTTAAGAACTGTTATGAATGTAACCATTGAAGATCTGTACCTCTAAGAGAAAGGAAACGTTGAAACCATCAAGCTTCTGTACCTCAATAAACTTGTTACAGTTTTTTTTTAAAGTCAAGCCTATGTTACCATTCTTTTCCAATTCAAGACGCGCTACATTTTGAAGAAATGGACATTACAAGCTATTGGTTGTGTCATCAATTTAATAAGCCCTCACGAAGAAGTGGCTCCTTTTACCAACTCTCTACATATTGATAGTAGTTATATTTATACATCCTTACAATTTGGTGGCATCATTACAAATTAGTGGCCAAGCCTTTACAATTAGTGGCAGTAATATACGGGCTCCTTCACACCTTTGAATTGCAATGACCGTTTGGCTGCAATGACCGTTGGATTGCAATGACCATTGGGTGGCAATGACCGTTGAATTGCAATGACCATCGGATTGCAATGACCGTTGGATTGCAATTACCGTTTGACTGCAATGACCATTGAGTTGAAATGACCGTTGGATTGCAATGACCATCGGATTGCAATTACCGTTTGACTGCAATGACCATTGAATTGAAATGGCCATTGGATTGCAATGACTGTTGGACTGCAATGACCGTTGGACTGCAATGACCGTTTGGCTGCAATGACCGTTGGACTGCAATTACCGTTTGACTGCAATGACCACTGAATTGAAATGACCACTGGATTGCAATGACCGTTGGACTGCAATGACCATTGAATTGAAATGACCACTGGATTGCAATGACCGTTGGACTGCAATGACCGTTTGACTGCAATGACCATTGAATTGAAATGACCGTTGGATTGCAATGACTATTGAATTGAAATGCCCGTTGGATTGCAATGACTGTTGGACTGCAATGACCGTTGGACTGCAATGACCGTTTGGCTGCAATGACCGTTGGACTGCAATTACCGTTTGACTGCAATGACCATTGAGTTGAAATGGCCGTTGGATTGCAATGACCATCGGATTGCAATTACCGTTTGACTGCAATGACCATTGAATTGAAATGGCCGTTGGATTGCAATGACTGTTGGACTGCAATGACAGTTGGACTGCAATGACCGTTTGGCTGCAATGACCGTTGGACTGCAATTACCGTTTGACTGCAATGACCATTGAATTGAAATGACCACTGGATTGCAATGACCGTTGGACTGCAATGACCATTGAATTGAAATGACCACTGGATTGCAATGACCGTTGGACTGCAATGACCGTTTGACTGCAATGACCATTGAATTGAAATGACCGTTGGATTGCAATGACTATTGAATTGAAATGCCCGTTGGATTGCAATGACTGTTGGACTGCAATGACCGTTGGACTGCAATGACCGTTTGGCTGCAATGACCGTTGGACTGCAATTACCGTTTGACTGCAATGACCATTGAGTTGAAATGACCATTGGATTGCAATGACCTTTGGACTGCAATGACCATTGAATTGAAATGACCGTTGGACTGCAATGACCGTTGGATTGCAATGACCGTTGGATTGCAATTACCGTTTGACTGCAATGACCGTTTGACAGCAATGACCATTTCACTGCAATGACCGTTTGACTGCAATGACCATTGGATTGCAACGACCGTTGAATTGCAATGACCTTTGAATTGCAATGACCGTTGAATTATAATATTGGATTGCAATGACCATTGAAATGACTGTTTGACTGCAGTGACCGTTGGATTGCAATTACCATTGGATTTCAATGACCATTGAATGGCAGTGACCATTGGATTAAAATGACCGTTTGACTGCAATGACCGCTGGATTGCAATGACTATTGAATTGTAATGACCACTGAATTACAATATTGGAGTGCAATGGCCACTGGATTGCAATGACCATTGGATTGCAATTACTATTGGATTGAAATGACCACCAGATTGCAATGACCATCACAATGCAATAATAATAATAATAATAATAATAATAATAATAATAATAATGGCAATTACTTCCAGGTCTGTGAGGTCCTTCAGGCCTTCTCCACAATGAGTGCATCCCGTCTCGAAGGTCCAGCTCTGAGGGATGTAGTTCCCCAAGTAGTTCAGCTGCAGCTGTGAGCAGAGAAAGGAAGACCAATGGAAGGGGTCTCCAAAGGCCATCTAGTCCAACCCCATTCCACCAAAGCACCATTCAAACTCTCCCGACAGAGGGAAAGCAGGAGAGTCCTCTGAGTCTGCCCCTATTGCATTGAGATTGGAAGGGGTCCCCCAAAGGTCATCTAGTCCCACCCCATGCGGCCTACCTTGGTGGCTTCGTTGCCCTGGATCAGGACCGGGAGCGTATCGAAGGCCAGGTTCCTTGCTCTCACGTGTCTCGTTTCAAATTTCAGGACCACGTTGTCTTTTTAGGAAACATATATAATTTTATATATATATATATAATTTATTTATTTAAATGTAATTTGTATTTCACTATATATTATATTATATGATGATGTTATATATATATACACACACATATATGTAACATAATATATATATATATAATGCATATAATGTATACATGTATATTAGAGAGTAAGAGGCAGAAATAATATTACAATATGTTATATGTATGTTATATATGATAAATCAATATGTATTTATTATAAATTATATTATACCATATGTTATTATAAATTATATATATTATATTATATTAAATATATAATATTATATTAAATATATTAATATAAATATTTAAAATATATTAAATTTTAAAATAATTAAAATATATTTAATATAGATATATTAAATATATTATATTAAAGTATGTGTGTGTGTGTGTGTGTGTGTGTGTGTATATAATAAATTATATTATACCATAATAACATTATAATATATAGTATAATATATGTGTGTGTATATATACGTTTATTATATTTATGCAAAGATATGTATTAGAGAGCAGGAGGTACAAATAATAATATGTATGATATATTTTAATATATATATATATTAATAAATACATGTTATTTTATATATTATGCTATAACATTATATAATATATAGTATAATATAAATATAGTCATATTTATTATGCACATATGCACGTATAGTATATATCATATTATATATATAAAATGAATATATGTAATATCTTTTATACTATATATTATATTATTTATTATCACGTCAGAAATGAATGTAATATATATTATAATATAATATATATTATTATACACACACACATATATATACACACACACACACAATCATATACATTATGAATATATAATTACTCTCACCAAATATTTATAATATATTTTATACTATATATTATATTATTTATTATCATGTCAGAAATGAATGTAATATATAATATTATAATATAATATATATTATTATATATATACATACACACACACATATATATATAAGCACAATCATATACATTATGGATATATAATTATTCTCACCGAGGGCACCATTGAGGTTTTGGAAGATGCGACACCTATGATCCAAAGTGATATTGAGGCTCTCCTGCCAAGGAAAAAGAAGCACAGAATTAAAAGTTCAGCACAAGTTTGGCCATTCCTAAACTCACATTTGTTCTGTCCACACTGTAGATTTACCCTCTTTTCTGGATCCAGGAAGACCTTGGTGTAAAAGAGCTGGTCGCTGGCGCTGTCGGGACCGGACCAATCCGCCAGCATTTTGCGGAGAAATGGGGCAGAACCGATAAACCCTGTAAATAATAATAATAATAATAATTTACTTATATCTGGCTTTATCTCTAAATATGTAAAACATATACCAAGCTCTTCTTAAATGACATCCCAACAAATTGTAAATAATAATAATAATAATATTTATATTTATTTACTTATTTATTTATTTATTTTATTATTTATTTAATGCACTTATTAACCGCCATTCTCAGCCCATAAGGGCGACTCATGGCGGTGTACAGTACACATAAAAGACAGTTACAAAATCCATTTCAACAACATATAAACAATACACAAATTACAAACTACACTAAAAATCCGCTTCGTCTCTTAGTGGAATCATAGCCAATCTCATATTCCTTGTTCCATTCCAGTTCTCATTACCATATTGTCTTGCTGTTAGCACTTAATTAAATGCCCTCTCGAACAGCTGGCTTATATCTGGCTTTATCTCTAAATATGTAAATAAATACCAAATGACATCCCAACAAACTGTAAATAATAATAATAATAATTATTATTATTATTATTATTATTTACTTATATCTGGCTTTATCTCTAAATATGTAAATAAATACCAAGCTCTTCTCAAATGACATCCCAACAAACTGTAAATAATAATAATAATAATAATAATGATAATGATAATAATAATTTATTTACTTATATCTGGCTTTATCTATAATAATAATAATAATAATGATAATGATAATAATAATAATAATAATATACTATTATTATTATTATTATTATTATTATTATTATTATTATTTACTTATATCTGGCTTTATCTCTAAATATGTAAATAAATACCAGGCTCTTCTTAAATGACCTCCCAACACACTGTAAATAATAATAATAATAATTTACTTATATCTGGCTTTATCTCTATAATAATAATAATAATAATAATAATATCAACATTATTATTTACTTATATCTGGCTTTATCTCTAAATATGTAGATAAATACTAAGTTCTCAAATGACATCTCAACAAACTATAATAATAATAATAATAATAATAATAATAATTTACTTATATCTGGCTTTATCTCTCCATATGTAAATAAATACCTCCGGATCCAAGGAAGCGGTTCCCTTCCCGAACCTGAGGATACTTGCTTTCCAGCCGTCGGTCCGGATAGATGAGACTCTCAGACGAAAAGACCACCTGGGACGCGGCCTGCTTGAATTTCTTGAGGATCTCTGTGGGTCCGGAGGCAAAGAGGGCATTGTCGCTGAAAAGAAAGGAAGGAAGGAAGGTTGAACCCAAATATGTCTAGATGACCTCTGGGGGACCCACTCATTCTCTACTACCTTTCTGTGAAAAGGATGACCAAGTCCTCTTTGTCCGCATAGTCTTCCAAAGCCGCTTTCAAGAGGCGGACCTTCTGACCGCTTCCAAGGGGTTTCTGGCCGCCTTCGTCCAATCCTAAGACCTGAAATTGGAACGGAATAATAATAATAATAATAATAATAATAATAATAATGATAATAGCCAGCATAATGTTCTTGTTTGTTGTGTACTAATCTTCTTGTGCATCAAATAATGATGATGATGATACAATGCATTGCTTCCTGGACCTGACTTGTTTCTTCCATTTCCCCAGTGTCTAATAATAATAACAACAACAACAACAACAACAACAACAACATATTTTTCTACCATTGTTGGGACTTGCTATATCTTACAATGCAATAATAATAATAACAATAATAATAGCAACAACAACAATATATTTTCTTCCAGTGTAGAAACTCAAGGTACCTAACAATAAAATAATAATAATAATAATAATAATAATAATAATATCTGTTTCTTCCAATGTAGAAACTTAAGGTAACTAACAATAAAATAATAATAATATCTTTTCTTCCAATGTAGAAACTCAAGGTAACTAACAATAAAATAATAATAATAATATCTTTTTCTTCCAATGTAGAAACTCAAGGTAACTAAAAATAAAATAATAATAATAATATCTTTTTCTTCCAATGTAGAAACTCAAGGTAACTAAAAATAAAATAATAATAATAATATCTTTTTCTTCCAATGTAGAAACTCAAGGTAACTAAAAATAAAATAATAATAATAATATCTTTTTCTTCCAATGTAGAAACTCAAGGTAACTAAAAATAAAATAATAATAATAATATCTTTTTCTTCCAATGTAGAAACTCAAGGTAACTAAAAATAATAATATATTTTCTTCAAGTGTAGAAAAATATCTAATAATAATAATAATAATAATAATAATAGCAACAACAACAATATATTTTCTTCTAGTGTAGAAACTCAAGGTAACTAACAATAAAATAATAATAATAATATCTTTTTCTTCCAATGTAGAAACTCAAGGTATCTAACAATAAGAATAATATATTTTTCTTCCAATATAGGAACTCAAGGTATCTAACAATAAAATAATATTAATAATATCTTTTTCTTCCAATGTAGAAACTCAAGGCAACTAACAATAAAATAATAATAATAATAATTTTTCTTCCAATGTAGAAACTCAAGATATCTAAAAAAAGAATAATATTTTTTCTTCTAGTGTAGAAAGATATCTAATCATCATCATCATCATCATCATCATCATCATCTAATAAGGACTGATCTTATGATGATGATGATGACCATAATAATAATAATAATATTTTTCTCCCAATGTAGGGACCCAGTAATAAAATAACACGAATAATATATTTTTCTTCCAATATAGGAACTCAAGGTATCTAATAATAATAATAATAATAATTTTATTTATTTATTTATCGTGTCATCAGCAACCATTGTTTTACAATTCTAACAGAGCAAAACAAACACAGAGATTAAAAAGAAAAAGAAAAAAAGAAAGAAAAAAAACCACACAGATTTTGTAAATTTGGTAGTTGGTTAAATGTCCTTTGACCAGTATCTGGCCACTTGGAGTGCCTCTGGGGTTGCCGCAAGAAGGTCCTCCATCGTGCATGTGGCAGGGCTCAGGGTGCATTGCAGCAGGTGGTCAGTGGTTTGTTCTTCTCCGCACTCGCATGCCGAGGATTCCACCCTGTAGTCCCATTTCTGAAGGTTGGCTCTGCATCTCGTGGTGCCAGAGCGCAATCTGTTCAGCGCCTTCCAAGTCGCCCAGTCTTCTGAGTGCCCAGGGGGGAGTCTCTCATCTGGTATCACCCATGAATTGAGGTGCTGGGTTTGGGCCTGCCACTTTTGGACTCTCGCTTGCTGGGGTGTTCCAGCGAGTGTCTCTGTAGTTCTAAGAAAGCTATGTCTTGATTTAAGTCGTTGACGTGCTGGCTGATACCCAAACAGGGGATGAGCTGGAGATGTCACTGCCTTGGTCCTTTCACTATTGGCTGCTACTTCCCGGCGGATGTCAGGTGGTGCAATACCGGCTAAGCAGTGTAATTTCTCCAGTGGTGTGGGTCGCAGACACCTCGTGATAATGCGGCATGTCTCATTAAGAGCCACATCCACTGTTTTAGTGTGATGAGATGTGTTCCACACTGGGCATGCATACTCAGCAGCAGAGTAGCATAGCGCAAGGGCAGATGTCTTCACTGTGTCTGGTTGTGATCCCCAGGTTGTGCCAGTCAGCTTTCGTATGATGTTGTTTCTAGCGCCCACTTTTTGTTTGATGTTCAGGCAGTGCTTCTTGTAGGTCAGAGCACGGTCCAAAGTGACTCCCAGGTATTTGGGTGTGCTGCAATGCTCCAGTGGGATTCCTTCCCAGGTAATCCTCAGAGCTTGGGATGCTTGTCTGTTCTTAAGGTGAAAGGCGCATGTCTGTGTTTTAGATGGGTTAGGGATCAGATGGTTTTCCCTGTAATAGGCAGTAAGAGCACCTAGAGCTTCGGAGAGCTTCTGTTCTACTGTCTCAAAGCTCCCTGCTTGAGCGGTGATGGCATGATCGTCAGCATAGATGAAACTCTCTGTCCCTTCTGGCAGTGGCTGGTCATTTGTGTAGATGTTGAACATGGATGGAGCAAGCACGCTCCCCTGAGGCAGGCCGTTCTTCTGTTTCCGCCATCTGCTTCTCTGGCTCTGGAACTCAACAAAAAAGCCCCTGTTTTGTAGCAGGTTTCCTATGAGGCGGGTGAGGTGGTCGTCCTTTGTGATATTATACATTTTTCTCAGGAGGAGGCGGTGGTTCACAGTCTCATAGGCTGCTGACAGGTCTATGAAGACAGCTCCTGTGATCTGCTGCCTTTCAAAGCCATCTTCTATGTGCTGGGTCAGGTTCAGCACTTGCGATGTGCAGCTTTTGCCTTTTCTGAAGCCAGCTTGCTGTGGGATCAGACAGGGGTCTATATTTTCCATAATTCTATGCAAAATAAGTCTCTCCAGAACTTTGTAGAGGTGGCACAACAGGGAGATTGGTCTGTAGCTTTTTGGGTCATTACGGTCTTTGCCTGGCTTCAAGATGGCGATGACTCTCGAAGCAACCGGAGAATAATAATAATAATAATAATCTGAACTTACAATAATAATTATAATATTTTTTTCCTTTCAATGTAGAAACTCAAGGTATCTAACTACAACAACTATAATTACCTTAATGTCATAATTGAAGAACTGAGCGGATCTTCGGAAACGTTGGAAGGCTTCTGTCTCCTCTGTGGCCACAGTCAAAACTAATAAATTATCTAAGTAATAAAGGAAGAATAACTACATCTGTATCCAATGGGTCTCCAATATCCATACATTATAATTTATGAAATATATTTATTTAATGCATTGACTTCCCAGTCTATTAATAATAATAATAATAATAATAATAATAATAATATATAAATAAAATATATTTATATAATGCACTGACTCCTCACTCTATTAATAATAATATAAATAAAATATATTTATTTAATACATTGACTTCCCAGTCTCTTAATAATAAAAAATAATAATAATATAAATAAAATCTATTTATGCAATGCATTGACTTCTCAGTCTATTAATAATAATAGAAATGAAACATATTTATTTAATGCAGTGACTTCCCAGTCTCTTAATAATAATAATAATAATAATAATAATAATAATAATAATAATATATTTATGTAATGCATTGACTTCCCAGTCTCTTAATAATAATAAAATAATGATAACAGAAATAAAATCTATTTATTTAATGCATTGACTTCCCAGACTCTTAATAATAATAATAATAATATAAATAAAATACATTTATGTAATGCATTGACTTCCCAGTCTCTTAATAATAATAATAATAATAATAATATATTTATGTAATTCATTGACTTCCCAGTCTAATAATAACAAAATAATAATTTAAATAAAATATATTTATGTAATGCATTGACTTCCCAGTCTAATAATAATAATAATAATAATAACAATAAAGAATAATATAAATAAAATCTATTTATTTAATGCATTGACTTCCCAGTCTCTTAATAATAATAAAGTAATAATAATAATATAAATAAAATCTATTTATTTAATGCATTGACTTCCCAGTCTAATGATAATAATAATATAAATAACATCTATTTATTTAATGCATTGACTTCCAAGTATTCTTGTTAATACTAATATAAATGAAATATATTTATTTAATGCATAATGATGATGATGGTGAAAGCAAAACTTGCATTGCAATGAAAGTGGTGTTAAACCGGGTTAACTCTGCAGTGTGGATGATGCACAGGCAAGTTCTGTAAACTTTCTGCAAAAGTCCTGGGCATGATTTTGCAAAGTTGTCTTACCTTTTTTTGGCTTGGAGGAAGAAGCCAGCATCAGCAGGCAGAGCAGAGCTATTAAAGCAGCCATGGGTTGGCACTCCATCCAGACACAACACTAATACATATATACACACATATAGATCTTATTTGTCGGAGGAGGAAAAGGGAGCCCCAAGCCCCGCCCCCTGCCACGCAAGAGATGACTCCCCTCCCCTTTAAGGCCCGCCTCCTTCCCCTTTAAGAGGACACTGCCACACAAAAAGGGGCGGGGCCAAAAGAGACCAATGGGGAAATGACATTCTGAGCATGTCTCTCAATGAGAAAGGAGACTATTATTATTATTATATATTATATATTATATATTATATATTATTATTATTATTATTATTATTATTATATATTTCATTATGATATAATATAAATAATATACAATAATATTATTTATATTATATCATAATGAAATATTATATTATAATAATATAATATGGCATTTACTCACCAATCTCATAATAATAATAATAATAATAATATATATATATATATATATATATATGTACGTAAGTCCCAGTCTATTATTATTATTATTATTATCATTATCATTATCATTATTATCATTACATTTACTTCCCAGTCTAATATTATATTATTACATTATATATTATATAATAATATGGCATTTACTCACCAATCTCATAATAATAATAATAATAATAATAAAATATATATTTATATGTATGTAAGTCCCAGCCTATTATTATTATTATTATTATTATCATTATTATTACATTTACTTCCCAGTCTAATATTATATTATTACATTATATATTATATAATAATATGGCATTTACTCACCAATCTCATAATAATAATAATACTAATAATAATAATAATAAAATATATATTTATATGTATGTAAGTCCCAGCCTATTATTATTATTATTATTATTATCATTATTATTACATTTACTTCCCAGTCTAATATTATATTATTACATTATATATTATATAATAATATGGCATTTACTTACCAATCTCATAATAATAATAATACTAATAATAATAATAATAAAATATATATTTATATGTATGTAAGTCCCAGCCTATTATTATTATTATTATTATTATCATTATTATTACATTTACTTCCCAGTCTAATATTATATTATTACATTATATATTATATAATAATATGGCATTTACTTACCAATCTCATAATAATAATAATACTAATAATAATAATAATAAAATATATATTTATATGTATGTAAGTCCCAGCCTATTATTATTATTATTATTATTATCATTATTATTACATTTACTTCCCAGTCTAATATTATATTATTACATTATATATTATATAATAATATTGCATTTACTCACCAATCTCATAATAATAATAATAATAATAATAATAATAATAATAAAATATATATTTATATGTATGTAAGTCCCAGCCTATTATTATTATTATTATTATTATTATCATCATTATTATTACATTTACTTCCCAGTCTAATATTATATTATTACATTATATATTATATAATAATATGGCATTTACTTACCAATCTCATAATAATAATAATAATAAAAGTCCCAGTCTATTATTATTATTATTATTATTATTATTGCATTTACTTCTTGTTGGAGGCATAATAACATCATATTATGATATAAAATAGAATAATACAATACTAGAATACAATAATATAATAAGGATATTAATATAATAATGATAATATAATAATAATGGTAATATAATAATATTATAATATAATATAATAATATAATGATAGTAATATAAGAATAATATCAATAATATAACAATATAATAATAATAATAATGATAATATAATAATATAATAATAATATAATATAATGATATAATAATATAATGATAGTAATATAAGAATAATATCAATAATATAATAATATAATAGAATATAATAATGATAATAATAATAATATAATAGAATAATATAACAATAGTAATATAAGAATATCAATAATATAACAATATAATATAATAATGATAATAGAATAATATAATAGAATAATAGAATATAATATAATAATAATATAATAATATAATAATGATAGTAATATAAGAATAATATATAGTATATATATATAATATATGATGTTATTGTATAAAATTATTATAAAATATATTGTTCTAAGTATATGTTTTATTATTATTTATTATTTTTTAATATTATATTTTAATATTCTGTTATTGTATAAAATTATTATAAAATATATTGTTATATTGTTATAAGTATATATTTTATTATTTATTATTATTATTATTATTATTATTATTATGATATTCTTGTGGTTGGAGGCGGTCCTTGGGCGAGGGCTCCTCCCTTCGTGGCTTCCCAGCCGCGCGAGAAGGTGAGACACCGACCAGGCCGCGCGCCGAGCCGGGGCCTCGATTAGCAGCGCCAGCCGGGGGGCGTGACGTAGACCCCGGCTTGGCTACCCATCCTTCCTCCCCCCTCCCGCTCACCACTTCCGGCCGGAGATGCGACGCAGCTGCGACGAGTAGGCCGCCAGCAAAGCCGGGGACTCGAGTATCTGCAGTAGCCGAGGAGTGTGATTGTTTGCCGAGCCCATCCCGCTCGCTTCTCAGCGTCTGATCCTCACGTGCAAACGAAGCCGCGGGCTGGAATAGCTTCCGTAGCTGGGGGCGGGAGGTAAAACCCGGCCTCCTTCCCCCTCAATTCTCCTCAGCGTTTCTTCGTTAGGCCGCAAACGAAGCCGGGGACTCGCGTAGCCCTGGCATCCGGGGACGGTGAGCCCAAACCCGGAAAAAATCCTTCCATCTCGTCATTCCTCATCGTGGTGACTTATTATTATAGAGACGACTAGGCCACAAAAGGATGCTGAATTAGTGTTGGCGAGTAGGCCTCGAGGGAAGCCGGGGACTCGCGTAGATGCGCTAGCCGGGGGCGGCGACACCAGAGGCGGCCGGTCCTCCCACGCCAGTCCGGTGCTTTTGGACCTAGACGAAAACAGCGTCTCGTCACCGCGTTGCTCCATTCCTAAAAGCGACATTATAGTGACGACTAGGCCGCAAGTGAAGCCTGGGACTCGCGTAGCCGCGCTAGCCGGGGCCGGCGACACCAGAGGCGGCCTGTCCTCCCACTCCAGTCCGGTGCTTTTGGACCTAATCGACCACATTTTCGAGAATAGCGTTTCCTTCTCGTCCCCGCGTTGCTCCATTCCCAATAGTGACTTCGTATAGTGACGACTAGGATGCTGAAGGAGTTGAGTAGCGTTGGCGACTAGGCCGCAACTGAAGCCGGGGACTCGCTTAGCCGCGCTAGCCGGGGGCGGTGACATTAAGGCGGCCTGACCTCCTACTCCAGTCCGGTGCTTTTGGACCTAGACGACCACATTTTCGAGAACGGCGTTTCCATCTCGTCTCCGCGTTGGTTCAATCCTAATAGTGACATTATAGTGAGGATGCTGAAGGAGTTGAGTAGTGTTGGCGACTAGGCCGCAAGTGAAGCCGGGGACTCGCTTAGCTGCGCTAGCCGGGGGCGGTGACATTAAGGCGGCCTGACCTCCTACTCCAGTCTGGTGCTTTTGGGCCTAGACGTCCACATTTCGGAGAAGAGCGCTTCCTCTTCGGGGACGCCTCCATGTGGCTCCAGCAGCGGTTGAAGGGCCTCCCGGGGCTGCTGTCGAGCAGCTGGGCCCGGCGCTTGGTGGCTTTCCTGGCCTTCCTGTGTGTGGCCTACTGGTACCTCGGAGGAGCCTTGCCTGGGCTCTGGACCTGGAGGCCGGGGCAGCCAACGGGGCCGGGCATTTGCCTGCAGGCCGAAACCCGCCATTGGGTTGCGATGAAGGAGCGTGGTGAGGCCTATCTCCTCCCGGCGGACGGCCAGACCCATTTGCCGCCATCTTTGGTGGGCAACGGCTACGTCGTCCTGGACGCCGGCTCGAACCGCCTCTGGCTGACCGCTCCCGCGTCCGGCAACGGCCCCTCGTCCACTTCGGCGGCTCCCGTCGACGTCCAAGCTTTGGCCCGGCTCCGTTTAGTCGGCAACGGCGTCAACGAAGCCCAAGCCACCGCCGTCGTGTTCCGGGACGGCTCCGTCCGGTCAGTGCGCTGCTTCGCGGCCGGCGGTCAAGCCTGCGTCACCGTCCGGGAAGAGGTCCTCGCCCACCGCAGCCGGCCGCACCTGTACGTCCAGCGCTTGACCGTCGCCAACCCCACCGACCGCTGGGTCTCCTTCGAGGTGTCCGGCCTCAATGGCGCCGCCGAGGAGCAACACGCTGACCGCCGGGTCTGGGTGTCCTCCGGCCGGGCCATGTCACTGTCCAGCTCGGCCTTTTCCTTCGCCATGGCCTCAGCCGTGAAGGCGCTCTCCGGACGCGTCCAAGTGGGGCCCAAGGCCACCCTGGAGGAGACCGTGCTGACCGCCGTGGTGCGGGGCGCGGCCGAGGGCGGGCGGCCCGAGAAAGACGCCCTGGCCAAGCTGCGGGAGGCCGCCCGGAAGGAGCTGGACGAAGCCTTGCGCCTCCCCATCGAGGACCTCCTGCAAGAGCACCGGCGCGCCTGGGCTGACCTCTTCGTCTCCGGTGAGGACCACGCAGGTGCCGGCCAGGCCGGGTGGTCAAGAGCAATGCCATCATTGCCCTGCAGCTGGACCTTTGTCATCACTATATTATTATTATTATTATTATTATTATTATTATTGGGGAGAGCATTATATTATTATTATTATTATTATTGGAATTGCATTATTATATTATTATTATTAGAGAGAGCATTATTATTGGAGAGAGTATCATTTTATTATTATTATTAATAATTATTATTCGAGAGAGCATTATTGGGGAAAGCATCTTATTATTATTATTATTATTATTATTGGAGAGAGCATCATATTATTATTGAAGAGCATTATTATAATGTTATTATTGAAGAGCATTATTATTATTATTATATTATTATTATTATTATTATTATTGGAATGGCATATTATTATTATTATATTATATATTATATTATTATTATTATTGGGGAGAGCATCATCATCATCATTATTATTATTATTATTATTAGGAAGAGCATTATTATTATTCAGGAGAGCATTATTATAATATTATTATTAGGGAGAGCATTATTTTATTATTCTGGAGAGCATTATTATTATTATTATTATTTATTGGAATGGCATTATATTATTATTAGAAAGAGCATTATTATTATTTTTGGAGAGCATTATATTATTGTTATTCAGGAGAGCATAATTGTATTATTATTGAAGAGCATTATTATAATAATATTATTAGGGAAAGCATCATTATATTATTATTACATTATTATTATTATAGAGAGAATTAATATTGGGGAGAGCATCTTATTGTTATTATTGATTATTATTATTATTGGAGAGAGCATCATCATATTATTATTGAAGAGCATTATGATAATATTTTTATTAGGGAGACCATTATTATTATTATTATTCAGGAGAGCATCATTATATTATTATTGGAATGGTATTATTATTATTAGAGAGAGCATTATTATTGGGGAGAGCATCATTCTATTATTATTGTTATTATTGGAGAGCACCATATTATTATTATTATTTTATTATTATTGGAGAGAGCATCATATTATTATTGAAGAGCATTATTATAATATTATTAGGGAGAGCATATTATTATTATTATTATTGGAATGGCATTATTGTATTATCATTTTATTGGAATAGCGTTATATTATTATTATTATTATTATTATTATTAGAGAGAGCATTATTATTGGGGAGAGCATCATTATATTATTATTGTTATTATTGGAGAGAGCATCATTATATTATTAAAGAGCATTATAATAATATTAGGGAGAGCATCATTATATTATTATTGTTGTTGTTATTATTATTATTATTAGAATGGCATTATTATTATATTATCATTTTATTATTATTGGAGAGCATCATATTATTATTACTGGGGAGAGCATCATTTTATTATTATTATTATTGGAATTGCATTATTATTATATTATCATTTTTTATTATTATTATTGGAATAGCATTATATTATTATTATTATTATTATTATTATTATTATTATTAGAGAGAGCATTCTTATTGGGGAGAGCATCATCATATTATTTTTATTGGAATAGCATTATTATTATTATTATTATTATTATTAGAGAGAGAGCATTATTATTGGGGAGAGCATCATTATACTATTATTGAAGAGCATTATTATTATTATTATTATTATTATTGGGGAGAGCCTCGTCCTTTTATTATTCTTATTGGGGAGATCATAATCATCATATTATTTTAAGGAGAGCCTAAGTTTGCAGGCCTGAGTTTGGGGTCCCCTGCCTTATAGGAGACTTGAAGGCCTGTGGTCGAGGACTTCTGCCTTATAGGTCCGCCCTAAGTCTGTGGGCAACTTGGAGACCCCGATGTACCCAGGCATGAGTTTGGGGTCCCCTGTATTATAGGGCTGCCCTAAGTCGATAGGAAAGTTGGAGGCCCGGATGTGCCAACCCCCCTGACACGTTGTCCCCCCCCCCCCCTCTGTCTCCCAGGCGTGGAGGTGCGGAAGGTGACGGACGCGCACACCCCGGCGGGTGACACGGTCAACTTGACGCTGTACTACGTGCTGTCCACCTCTCCGGCCCCACTACTGGACCCCTCATTGGGACCCGAGGAGCGGGAGCGGATGGAGGCGTCTCTGGGCTACGCGGACCCCTGCTTCAGCGGCCACGCCACCATGCATGCGGGGCCGCTCTGGCCGGGCCCGCTCTCCTCAGTGGGGCAAGTGTTGCAGCTGGCCGGCCTGTGGCGGCTGACCCTCCAGAAGCGGGGCTGCAAGGGCCTGGTGTCGGCCGGGGCGCACGGCCTGGTGCAGGGCATGGTGCTCAGCTTCGGCGGGCTCCAGTTCACCGAGAACCACCTGCAGTTCCAGGCTGACCCGGACGTGCTGCGCAACAGCTACGCCTTGCGTGGGATCCGCTACAACAAGGACCTGATCAACCTGGTGGTGCGGCTGGACGTGGAAGGGAAGCCTGTCCTGCACGCGGCGGTCGAGGTGCAGGAGAAGCCCGTGCGGCTGTACGCCTGCGAGGGGGGCTGCGCCAACGACCCCGTGGAGCTGACCTCCCAGCCGCACGGGCACACCTTCCCCGTCATGGTCACCCGGCCCATCACCCCGCTGCTCTACATTTCCACCGACCTGGTGCACCTCCAGGACTTGCGCCACACGCTCCACCTCAAGGCCATCCTGGCCCACGAGGAGCACATGGCCCAGCAGGACCCCGGACTGCCCTTCCTCTTCTGGTTCAGTATCGCTTCCCTCATCACCCTCTTCCACCTCTTCCTCTTCAAGCTCATCTACAATGAGTACTGCGGGCCCGGGGCCAAGCCGCTCTTCCGGAGCAAGGTCTAGAACCCCTTCGGTGAACCGGAAGGAAGCGGAACTCCCCTTCCTTTGGAATTTATGAACTGCAAGTCTGGGGCCAAGCCGCTCTTCCGGAGCAAGGTCTAGAACCCCTTCGGTGCCCCGGAAGGAAGCAGAAATCTCCCTTCCTTTGGAATTGATGGACTGGGCCCTGGGCGAAGCCACTCTTCCGAAACCAAGTCTAGAACCACTTTCAAGCCCCAGAAGGAAGCAGAAATCCCCCTTCCTTTGGAATTGATGGACTGTGAGCCTGGGGTCAAGCCACTCTTCCAGGGCAAAGTCTAGAACCCCTTCGGTGCCCCAGAAGGAAGCAGAGTCCCTTGGTTTTGGAATTGATGTAGTGCGGGTTTGGAGCCAAACTGCACTTCCAGAGCAAAGTCTAGAACCCGTTCGCCACTCTGGAATCAGTGCCCCTTCCTTTGAAATTGATGTACTGCGGGCCCGGGGCCAAGCCGCTCTTCCGGAGCAAGGTCTAGAACCCCTTCGGTGCCCCGGGAGGAAGCGGAAACCCCCCTTCCTTTGGAATTGATGGACTGTGGGTCCAGAGTCAACCCACTGTTTCAGAGCAAAGTCTAGCGCCCCGGAAGGAAGAAGCACCTCTTCCTATCGAATTGACGTACTGCTGGCCCGGAGCCAAGCTGCCGTTCTGGAGCAAAATCTAGAACATGTTCAGAGCCCTGGAAGCAGCATCCCTCCTTTAGAATTGACATACTGCAGGCCCGGAGCCAAGATGCTGTTCTGGAGCAAAATCTAGAACCCGTTCAGAGCCCTGGAAGCAGCATCCCTCCTTTAGAATTGACGTACAGCTGGCCCGGAGCCAAGCTGCCATTCTGGAGCAAAATCTAGAACCCGTTCAGAGCCCTGGAAGCAGCACCTCTTCTTTAGAATTGACGTACTGCAGGCCCGGAACCAAGCCACCGTTCTGGAGCAAAACCTAGAACACTTTCAGATCCCTTCTCTTGGAATGGGTGGCTAACTTTGGTGGAAGTACCAACCCCAAATTGCAATGCATCTGTTTGGGGCTCTTTGTTCCGGAACCAAGCCTAGAACCCGTTCCGAGCCCCGGAAGCAGCATCCTTTCCTTTGGAATATACGAAGTCGCTTTGGTTTCCGCCGTGAAGTGAGCGCAAAGTGAACCAGAATCAATGCCAATCTGTTTCAACATGGATGAGAATGTAAACAATGGGAAGGTCAATGGTGGGCATCCATTGTTTGGAGGGCGAAGCAGAACGTGATATTAATACAACTGTTTTCAGGTTCGATTGCATTGGGAAACGTAATGTGCATAACTACTGGAATCCTAGGAATGTGTGCGTCTCATATATATATATATATATATATATATATATGATTCAATTTCCCTCTTGTGCCTTTTTCCCCCACCGATTTATAGCTTCCTCCATTGGCATTTACACCACATCATGGCTTCCTTTTTTTTGCTGGTTTCCATTTTGTTGTTTCTCCCCGAGGATTTCCTCTTGCCGTTTGATTGGCGTGCGCTTTAATTTATTGTTTGGGGGGGGGGAGGACTTGATTGTAGGGGTCCTTTTTAAAATACCAAAGGTTTTTGGCTTTGTTTTGATTTTTTTTTCATAATTAATGAATAAATAAATTTCTGTCAAATCGACATATATCTTACCGTTGTCATTGGGCTGAGAGATAGTGACCTCGAAAACGAGTCATAGGCTCTTATCTTTCTGCAATACGAGTTGCAAGAGAACGGTAGATACAGGCAATGTTGTGGATGGAGCCATAATAATAATAATAATTATTATTATTATTATTATTATTATTATTGTGGATGGATACTGTGGGTTTTTTCGGGCTATAGGGCCATGTTCTAGAGCAGGCATGGGGAACCTTCGGCCCTCCAGGTGTGGTGGACTTCGACTCCCACAATTCCTTGAGGCTCGGCATTCGCCCCAAAGGCTTACCTTGGCCCAAGGAATTGTGGGAGTTGAAGTCCACCACACCTGGAGGGCCGAAGGTTCCTGACCCCTGTTCTAGAGGCATTTCTCCTGACGTTTCGCCTGCATCTATGGCAAGCATCCTCAGAGGTAGTGAGGTCTGTTGGAATTAGGACAATGGGTTTATATATCTGTGGAATGACTGGGGTGGGGCCAAGAGCTCTTCTCTGCTGGAGCTAGGTGTGAATGTTTCAATTGACCAGCTTCATTAGCATTTGAAGGCCTGGCTGAGCCTGGGAAAATCTTTTGTTGAGAGGTGTTAAGATGTGCCTAGTTGTTTCCTCTCTGCTGTTTTGCTGTTGTAATTTTAGAGTTTTTTTAATACCGGTAGCCATATTGTGTTCATTTTCATGGTCTCTTCCTTTCTGTTGCAATTGTCCACATGCTTGTGGATTTCAATGGCTTCTCTGTGTAGTCTGACATGGTGGTTGTTGGCGTGGTCCAGCATTTCTGTGTTCTCAAATAATATGCTGTGTCCACACCAACAACCACCATGTCAGACTACACAGAGAAGCCATTGAAATCCACAAGCATGTGGACATTATCCTTCAAATGCTAATGAAGGTGATCAGTTGAAACATTCACACCTAGCTCCAGCAGAGAGGAGCTCTTTGCCCCACCCCAGTCATTCCACAGATATATAAACCCTTTTTCCTGCTTCCAACAAACCTCACTACCTCTGAGGATGCTTGCCATAGATGCAGGCGAAACGTCAGGAGAGAATGCCTCCAGAACATGGCCATGTAGCCCGAAAAAACCCACAAGAACTGAGTGATTTCAGCCATGAAAGCCTTCGACAATACATAATAATTATAATTATAATAATAATTATAATTATTATATTATTATAATTATTATTTGTTATATATACACCTAACAACGTAATTATAATCTATATCTATCTATATCTATAGTAAAAGTCAGTGTTTGTATGTATGTACGCGGCGGGAGGTGTATGTGGCAGCTTTCTGATTGGCTGCCACTTTCACAGGCCACTGTGACCAACACGGGTGACGCACCTGCACCAAACTTGGCACACATAACCTCCATGACCCCCTTTACGTCCTGGTGCGGTATGCGGGAGGTAGACCACAGATTATGGGATTTATAGTACTTTCAAACATATCTAATATACATGTATATAATGATATAACATACGTTTTGTACACACATACATGAACACAGTATAATATATAAAATATATATTGCCGCAGGGTTCCGTCCTGGGCCCGGTCCTGTTCAACATCTTTATTAATGACTGAGATGAAGGGCTAGAAGGCAGGATCATCAAGTTTGCAGACGACACCAAATTGGGAGGGATAGCCAATAGTCCAGAGGACAGGAGCAGGATTCAAAACGATCTTGACAGATTAGAGAGATGGGCCAAAACTAACAAAATGAAGTTCAACAGTGACAAATGTAAGATACTCCACTTTGGCAGAAAAAATGAAATGCAAAGATACAGAATGGGGGACGCCTGGCTCGAGAGCAGTACGTGTGAAAAAGATCTTGGAGTCCTCGTGGACAACAAGTTAAACATGAGCCAACAATGTGATGTGGCGGCAAAAAAAGCCAATGGGATTTTGGCCTGCATCAATAGGAGCATAGTGTCTAGATCTAAGGAAGTCATGCTACCCCTCTATTCTGCTTTGGTTAGACCACACCTGGAATATTGTGTCCAATTCTGGGCACCACAATTCAAGAGAGATATTGACAAGCTGGAATGTGTCCAGAGGAGGGCGACTAAAATGATCAAGGGTCTGGAGAACAAGCCCTATGAGGAGCGGCTTAGGGAACTGGGCATGTTTAGCCTGAAGAAGAGAAGGCTGAGAGGAGATATGATAGCCATGTATAAATATGTGAGAGGAAGCCACAGGGAGGAGGAGGGAGCAAGCTTCTTTTCTGCTTCCCTGGAGACTAGGACGCAATGGAACAATGGCTTCAAACTACAAGAGAGGAGATTCCATCTGAACATTAGGAAGAACTTCCTGACTGTGAGAGCCGTTCAGCAGTGGAACTCTCTGCCCCGGAGTGTGGTGGAGGCTCCTTCTTTGGAAGCTTTTAAGCAGAGGCTGGATGGCCATCTGTCAGGGGTGATTTGAATTCAATATTCCTGCTTCTTGGCAGGGGGTTGGACTGGATGGCCCAGGAGGTCTCTTCCAACTCTTTGATTCTATGATTCTATGATATGTGTTTTTTATGTTACTTTATATACTAGCTTGTGGACTGCCTGGGTTATTTGAGAAAGGAATTGTCTATCAAGGTTGGTCTTTATCAGTTATTTATATGGCTCGCAGTGGTCTCAGGAACTTAGAGAAGGTACTGCGAGTCCCATCATCTGTGGCCCAACCTCCTCGAAAGTGCACCAGGATGGAGAGTGGGTCATGGAGGCTCTGTGTGCCAAGTTTGGTCTTGATCAGTCATTGGGTCAGGGTTGCAGTGGTTAAATACATTAAATGCACATGCTAAATATACAATACTATATTATATATATCAAACATATATACAATGCTACGTTATATAACATATATAAAATACACATGTTATATTACATACACATTATATACATACTATTATATTAAATATATATTAAACATTATATATACAATAGAAAACAAACATTTATTATGGTCGCTGACCAGCACAAAGTGGACATATGTTCAATATCCATACTAAATATATAATATTTTATTTAATATATTAAACACATATACAATGTTATGTTATATATGTGTATATATATTAATATATATATAATACATTATATATATTAATATATATACAATAATTATATATATTAATATATATAATAGTATATACTATTATATATATTAATATATATATATAATAGTATATACTATTATGTATATTAATGTATATATAATAGTATATACTATTATAGTATATCCACTTTAATAGTATATATTTAAACATTTGTAATATACATATAATGTTGAATATATATTTAATATAATAGTATGTATTAAATATATATTCAACATTTTATATATATATTACAAATATATGCACATATATTAATATATAATACATAATGATATACCCATGTATAAAATGCATGTGTTATATACAAGTATTAAATATATAATATAATATTAAATATATGTTAGATATTTATTATATATTATATTAAATATATAATACATATATTATATACAAATACATATATATAATATATATAGATTATATATACATATTTATTATATATTATATAAAATATACAATACATAAATTATATACAAATACTATATATAATATATATAAAATATATATTCACATGTATACAAATACTATATATAATATATATAAATTATACATACACATGTATGTATGTATGTGTATAAATATATGTATATACAATATAATCTATATAATATATAATATTAGTTTAAAAATAATCTATGTATTATATAATATATATATATAGATAGATTATATTGTATATACATATATTTATACACATACATAGATTATATTATTATATACTTATAACACCATACTAATAACATGTTAATTAAAAGTTAATCGTTTGGCATTTAGGTTGCATCGATACGGTATACCGGAAGCGTGCTTTGGTACGCAATCTTTGTATTTACATTGAGCAAAAACATCCCTTCTCTCAGCCATTTGGGAGTCTGGATGACCTCAAGGGCGCCCACAGCCTTCTATGATTGGCTCAAAAGGCGGCCGTGTCTCATCTCAAAGAGCTTTTGAATATATATTTATTTCCTCTCCATTGAAATCGAGAAAAGATCAATGTCCCGAGTCTTTGTTTCCTCCGATCCGGCCAAACCGAAACCCGGAAAAGGAGACCCAAACATGGAAGGAAAAGAAGAAGATGCTTCCCAGAAAACCAAAAAGTAAGTACACGTACATTGAATATGAATTTATATATATATACACACACACATACATGATCTCAGACGATCAGACGACAGAAAATAAAATTACAAGGGAAAAATATTAAGAGAAAAATAGAAAATATTAATTGGAAAATATTAAGAGAAAAATAAAAAATATTAATTGGAAAATGTTAAGGAAAAAATAGAAAATATTAATTAGAAATTATTAAGGAAAAAATAAGAGAAAAATAGAAAATATTAATTGGAAAATATTAAAGAAGAATAGAAAATATTAACAGAAAAATAAAAAAATATTAATTGGAAATTATTAAGGAAAACAATAGAAAATACTAAGAGAAAAATAGAAAATATTAACTGGAAAATGTTAAGGGAAAAATAGAAAATATTAAGAGAAAAATAGAAAATATTAATTAGAAATTATTAAGGAAAAAAATAAAAAATGGAAGATATTAGGAATAAACAAAATAGATAAATAATGGAAAATATTAAGAGGAAAATAGAAAATATTAAGCAAAAAATAGAAATTATTAAGAGAAAACTAGAAAATATTAATTGGAAAATGTTAAGGAAAAAAAAGAAAATATTAGGAGAAAAAATGGAAAATATAAATGGGAAAATGTTAAGGAAAACAATAGAAAATATTAAATGAAAAATAGAAAATATTAATTGGAAAATATTAAGGAAAACAATAGAAAATATTAAGAGAAAAATAGAAAATATTAAGCAAAAAATAGAAATTATTAAGAGAAAACTAGAAAATATTAATTGGAAAATGTAAAGGAAAAAATAGAAAATATTAAGAGAAAAATAGAAAATATTATTTGGAAATTACTAAGGAAAAAAATAGAAAATATTAATTGGAAAATATTAAGGAAAAATAGAAAATGGAAGATATTAGGAATAAACAAAATAGAGAAATAATGGAAAATATTAAGAGGAAAATAGAAAATATTAAGCAAAAATAGAAAATATTAAGAGAAAAATAGAAAATATTGGAAAATATTAAGGAAAACAATAGAAAATATTAAGAGAAAAATAGAAAATATTAATTGGAAAAGATTAAGAAAAAATGGCAAATGGAAGATATTAGGAATAAACAAAATAGAGAAATAATGGAAAATATTAAGAGGAAAATAGAAAGTATTAATGGAATAAGTGAAAAAGAGAAAGTATTAAGAGAATAAAAATTAGGACAAATAATGGAAAATATCAAGAGGATTAATAGAAAATATTAATTGGAAAATATTAAGATAAAAGAAAAATATTAAGATAATTAGTAGATATTAATAATTGGAAAGTATTGAGATAATAAATGGAAACTTTGAAAGGAATAGAAAATATTAAGAAAAATAATGGAAAATATTAAGAGAATAAATGGAATAAATTATAATTACTTTTCTATTGAGAGGATCATTCTAAAAACTGTCCTAGAATCAAAAGTATTTAAAAGGCTGATATTTGATGAAATGGATAGATCAGATAATAATAATATATGTATTAAAATTAAATTTCCATCTATTAATTCAAGATAAGATAAGATGGAGACAACGGAAAATGGTCGTGAGGAATTACTGTCATTGTTATTGGCTGTTCTAAAGGTGAGATTGACATGTAACTTGATGCAGGAAGAGAACGAAATGTAGAAGGTTGGTCAAGGAGATGATAGAGGGAATGTCTCCTACCTTCTCCAGGTGTTGTGGTTCCACCAAGGTGGTGGGACGGATCCTGGCCGCTTGCGCACTCTCCATGTTCACCTTGATGGGGAATATATATATGGATTTAAGCCAGACTTTGCAATCCTGGAGAAATGCAGAGGAGGCTCTAGGTGGCCTTCCATCATGTCAAGACCTTCTTCTCGTCCCCATGATCCGACTCATCCGGGACCAGATGATGCAGAAGGACGGAAAAGGCAGGGTGTTGATGCTGGAGGAGTTAGCCATCTCCTGCAAAGAGAAGCCCCACCACTGTCGAAATGTTGATTGCCACGTCTTCGTGGAGACGTTGTTAGAGAGGTGGGATTCCACACTGACGTCCGAGAAGGTCCCGGGAAGGCCTGAGATCGTTCTGGAACTTCTAGAAGAGTTCAGACATTCTCAGGAGGACCTCAATGCAATGGGATCCAACCCCGACTGGGCCGATGTGGCCCTGCTAAGGTTGCTCCTCTGGATCCAAGGCACAATGTTGGAATCAATGGAAGATGCTCAAGGCCTATGGCTGCAGGTCTTCAATCCATACGTCATCGGCTCATCAGAAAGCGTCCAGGAATGCGGGGTGGAGAAGAACCTCAGCCTTCTCTTCTCCACTCAACGTTCCTCAAAGATGGAGAAGAAGCTCAACTTTTCCACTCAAAGCTTTTCAGAGATGGAGAAGAACCTCAACATTTTCACCCCAAAACAAAGCAACCTTCGCTTCTCCACCCAACATTCCTCGAAGATGAAGAAGATTCTCAACTTTCCCACCCAACATTCCTCAAAGATAGAGAAGATCCTCACATTTTCCACCCAACAACCCTTGAAGAGGAAGAACCTCCACTTTTTCACCCCAAATCAAAGTAGCCTTCTCTTCTCCACTCAACATTCCTCAAAGATGGAGAAGAGCCTCAACTTTTCCACCCAAAATTCCTCCAAGATGGAGAAGAACCTTAACCTTTCCACCCAGAATCAAAGTAACCTTCTCTTCCAAAATTCTTCCAAGATGGAGAGCCTCAACTCTTCCACCCAACATCCCTTGAAGATGGAGAAGAATCTCAACCTTTCCACCCCAAATCAAAGCAGCCTTTTCTCCACCCAAAGTTCCTCAAAGAGGGAGAAACTGAACTCTTCCACCCAACATCCCTTGAAGATGAAGAAGAATCTCACCCTTTCCACCCCAAATCAAAGCAAGCTTTTCTCCATCCAAAGCTCCTCAAAGAGGGAGAGCCTCAACCTTTCCATCCCAAATCAAACCAACCTTTTCTCCATCCAAAGTTCCTCAAAGAGTGAGAACCTCAACTTTTCCACCCAACGTCTGAGCGACCTTCTCTTCTCCACCCAAAGTTACTCAAAGAGGGAGAGCCTCAACTCTTCCACCCAACATCCCTTGAAGATAGAGAAGAATCTCAACCTTTCCACCCCAAATCAAAGCAACCTTTTCTCCATCCAAAGTTCCTCAAAGAGGGAGAGCCTCAACTCTTCCACCCAACATCCCTTGAAGATGGAGAAGAATCTCAACCTTTCCACCCCAAATCAAAGCAAAATTTTCTACATCCAAAGGTCCTCAAAGAGGGAGAACCTCAACTTTTCCACCCAACGTCTGAGCAACCTTCTCTTCTCCACCCAAAGCTCCTCAGAGAACTTCAACGTTTCCACCCAAGATTCCTCAAAGACCCCCAACCCTTCCATCCCAAATCAAAGCACCCAACGTTCCTCAACGAGGGAGAAGACCCTCAACTTTCCCAATCTACGCCTGAGCGACCTTCCCATATCTTTGAAGGACCTGGATTCCCTGACATCCTGCTTACTGGAGAAGACCCATCAGAGGCTCTCCAGGAAGTCCAGGGAGGTGTTGTCCCTGGTGAGCCTGAAGGTCAGCCTGTGGCTGCTGACAGGGTTGCTCTACCCGGCGGTGGCATTGTCCTTCGCGGAGATGACCGGCTGGGTCCAGCGCTATGCCCGGCGGCTCAAGCAACGGACGGAGGCCCTCCAACGAGAGAGGCGCCTAGCAGAGGACCTCCTGCACCAGATGCTGCCGAAGTCGGTGGCCAAGCAACTGCGGAGGAGGGAGAAGGTCGAGGCCGAAAGTTACGACCAGGTAAGGCCGGCACTGGGTTCGAGTCCCGGTTCAGAAGAGTCATATATCGAGTCTTAGCTGAAGATCTACCTAAGGAAGTGAGTGACACTTGTCCCCTTGGACCATACCATGTGTCTTTGATGCCTTGCGGGCTACGAGATGCACCCTGGGTCTTTTATATGGGGTATTTTACATATAATTAGTGCAATTAGGGACTTCAAGGGAGTCGCCAGGCGCAAAACGAAAACCATCTGGAAGTAATTAAGACAACAAAGAGCCCAACGAATCCCACCCTTTCAAATTATTAATATTGAATATTATATATATTAGTATTAGTACATTACAATATTATTAGTATTATGTCATGCTATTATATATATATATATATATATATATATATTGTTAGCATTATTATATTATGCTAATTATTATTTTATTTTATTATCAGTATTATGTCACTAATTATTATACATTATATAAATATATATATATTGTTAGCATTATTATATACTAATTATTATATTATGTTATTATTAGTACTATCATGTCACACTAATTATTATACATTATATATTATATATATATTGTTAGCATTATTATATACTAATTATTATATTATTTTATTATTAGTACTATTATGTCACACTAATTATTATACATTATACATTATATATTTATATATATATTGTTAGCATTATTATATACTAATTATTATTATATTATCAGTACTATTATGTCACACTAATTATTATACATTATGCATTATATATTATATATATATTGTTAGCATTATTATATACTAATTATTATATTATTTTATTATTAGTACTATTATGTCACACTAATTATTATACATTATACATTATATATTTATATATATATTGTTAGCATTATTATATACTAATTATTATTATATTATCAGTACTATTATGTCACACTAATTATTATACATTATGCATTATATATTATATATATATTGTTAGCATTATTATATACTAATTATTATATTATTTTATTATTAGTACTATTATGTCACACTAATTATTATACATTATACATTATATATTTATATATATATTGTTAGCATTATTATATACTAATTATTATTATATTATCAGTACTATTATGTCACACTAATTATTATACATTATGCATTATATATTATATATATATTGTTAGCATTATTATATACTAATTATTATATTATTTTATTATTAGTACTATTATGTCACACTAATTATTATACATTATACATTATATATTTATATATATATTGTTAGCATTATTATATACTAATTATTATTATATTATCAGTACTATTATGTCACACTAATTATTATACATTATGCATTATATATTATATATATATTGTTAGCATTATTATATATTACTAATTATATTATTTTATTATCAGTATTATTATGTCAAACTAATTATTATACATTATGCATTATATATTATATATATTGTTAGCATTATTATATTATACTAATTATTATATTTTATTAGTATTATTATGTCACACTAATTATTATACATTATACATTATATATATATATATATATATATATATATATATATATTGTTAGCATTATTATATACTAATTATACTATTTTATTATTAGTACTATTATGTCACACTAATTATTATACATTATACATTATATATTATTATATATATATTGTTAGCATTATATGCTACTAATTATTATATTATTTTATTATTAGTACTATTATGTCACACTAATTATTATACATTATACATTATATATTGTATATATATATTGTTAGCATTATTATATATTACTAATTATTATATTATTTTATTATTAGTACTATTATGTCACACTAATTATTATACATTATATATTATATTATATATATATATTGTTAGCATTATTATATACTAATTATTATATTATTTTATCATCAGTATTATTATGTCACACTAATTATTATATTATTTTATTATCAGTATTATTATGTCAAACTAATTATTATACATTATACATTATATATATATATATATATTGTTAGCATTATTTTATTTTACTAATTATTATATTATTTTATTATTAGTACTATTATGTCAAACTAATTATTATACATTATATTGTATATATATATTGTTAGCATTATTTTATTTTACTAATTATTATATTATTTTATTATTAGTATTATGTCACACTAATTATTATACATTATACATTATATATTGTATATATATATTGTTAGCATTATTATATACTAATTATTATATTATTTTATTATCAGTATTATTATGTCAAACTAATTATACATTATACATTATATATTATATATATATATTGTTAGCATTATTATATATTACTAATTATTATATTATTTTTAGTATTATTATGTCACACTAATTATTATACATTATATATTATATTATATTATATATATTGTTAGCATTATTATACTAATTAATATATTATTTTATTATTAGTATTATTATGTCACACTAATTATTACATATTATATATTATATATATATATATATATATATATATATATATATATATATTGTTAGCATTATTATATTATACTAATTATTATATTATTATTATCTAAGAGAAGCAGGTGGCAATCATTTAGAGTCTCATCTATGCTGACAATCATGCCATCACTGCTATATTAGTATACCACAACAAAAGCATTACTTTCAAAGGAAGGGCTGCACAATGCAACAGGAAATAACTCTTTCAAACCCGGAACATATATTGGGATTGTTCCTCTCTTTCCGGACAGGTGACCATCTTCTTCTCGGACGTGGTGGGCTTCACCGCCATCGCCGCGTCCTGCTCCCCGCTGCAAGTGGTAGAGATGCTCAACGGCCTCTACGTCTGCTTCGACACCCGGATCGAGTCCTACGATGTCTACAAGGTCCTTATGAACCCTACCTTTTGGGGAAGGGGCACCCTAGAGGTCATCCAGTCCAACCACGGCCATTTTAGTAAGGGAAAGGCAGCACAAAATAGATAAGGAGGACAGACAGGAAATGCATCCAAGTCTCCAGGACCAAAGTTACCACCAAGAGAGGTTCTGGAGGTTCTTCATATACATATACATATAAGCTTTGGACAGCAGTGAATGAATGGTGTCGGACTAGATGGCCTTTGTGGGTCCCGTCCAGCTCTGATGATTCCCTTTGACAGGTGGAGACCATCGGAGATGCCTACA
Source organism: Anolis sagrei (assembly GCF_037176765.1). Classification (NCBI taxonomy): domain Eukaryota; kingdom Metazoa; phylum Chordata; class Lepidosauria; order Squamata; family Anolidae; genus Anolis; species Anolis sagrei. The sequence goes on from NC_090033.1 coordinate 10,049,405, forward strand.
TGGTGGTGAGCGGCCTGCCCGAGCGCAACGGCGAAAGGCACGCCCACGAAATCGCCCAGATGGCCCTGGACTTGGTGGCCGCCGTCCGACAAGTCCTGGTCCCCCACATGCTGGACAGGAAACTAGAGCTACGGGTCGGCGTTCACACAGGTGAGCCCAAAGACCTATATTGGGGACCACCCCTCCCCAAATCCCCCAACCGCCCCTTGACACCAGCCTTCCTTTCTTTCTTCTTGATGCAGGGCCTTGTGTTGCCGGCGTTGTGGGGCACAAAATGCCCCGCTATTGTCTCTTCGGGGACACGGTCAACACCGCTTCTCGGATGGAGTCCACCAGTTTACGTGAGTAGCGAGAGAAGTTCTCGTTTTTGCCCAAGCCTTGATATGGTTCCTCCAACTTGGAAGACTCTTGGGTACTCTTAGATGTTCTTGACTTCCATGGGAAAGTCTTGGGTGTCATGGGAAGCTCATGGATGCCATAGGAGATACTTGGGTGCTCTTGTGTTCCACAGGAAAGTCTTGGGTGCCATTGGAGACTCTTGGGTGCAATTAGAAGTCCTTGAGTGTCATACAAAGCTCCTGGGTGTGTTGGAGACTCTTGGGTGCTATCAGATGCCCTTGACTTCCATGGGAAAGTCTTGGGTGATATTGGAGACTCCTGGATGCTCATAGAAGCTCTTGGGTGCCATGGGAAACCCTTGGATGTGTTGGAGATTCTTGGGTGCTATTAGATGCCCTCGACTTCCATGGAAAAGTCTTGGGTGCCATTGGAGACTCTTGGGTGCTATTAGAAGTCCTTGAGTGTCATGCAAAGCTCCTGGGTGCGTTGGAAACTGTTGGGTGCCATAGGAGACTCTTGGGTGCTATCAGATGCCCTTGACTTCCATGGGAAAGTCTTGGGTGATACTGGAGATACCTGGGTGCCATGGGAAACCCTTGGGTGCCATAGGAGAGTCTTGGGTGCTCTTAGATGTCCTTGACTTCCATGGGAAAGTCTTGGGTGATACTGGAGACTCCTGGGTGTTCATAGAAGCTCTTGGGTGCCATGGGAAACCTTTGGATGACATAGGAGACTCTGGGGTGCTATCAGATGCCCTTGACGTCCATGGGAAAGTCTTGGGTGATATTGGAGACTCCTGGATACTCATAGAACCTCTTGAGTGCCATGGGAAACCCTTGGGTGCCATAGGATTGTCTTGGGTGCTATTAGATGCTCTTGACTTCCATGGGAAAGTCTTGGGTGATACTGGAGCCTCCTGAGTGTTCATAGAAGCTCTTGGGTGCCATGGGAAACCCTTGGGTGACATAGGAGACTCTTGAACGCTATCGCAGACTCTCGGGTGCTGTTAGAAGATCTTGAGTTCCATAGGAAAATCGTAGATGCCATTGGAGATTCTTGGGTGCCATAGGATACTTTTGAGAGTGACATTGGAGACTCTTGGGTGTTATTAGAAGCTCTTGAGTTCTATGGGAAACTGGTGGATGCCATGGGAGACTTTTGGTTGGTATTAGAAGCCCTTGAGTGCCATGGAAAGCTTTTTAGTGCCACAAGAGACTCTTGAGAGCCACAGATGACTCTTGGGTGGTATCAGAAGCTCTTTTGCCCCATGGGAAGGTCTTGGGCATCATTGAAGACTCTTGGGTACTATTAGGAACCCTTGAGTGCCATGGGAAAAGTCTTGGGTGTCATAGCCGACTCTTGGGTGCTATTGGGTGTTACATGGGAAAGTCTTGGATGCCACTGGAGACTCTTGAAGGCCATAGGAGACTCTAGGATGCTATCAGATGCCCTTGAGTGCCATGGGAAAGTCTTGATTACCATTGGAGACACTTGGGTGCTATCAGAAGCTGTTGACTTCCATGAGAAAGTCTTGGATGCCATTGGAGACTCTTGAAGACCATAGGAGACTCTTGGGTGCTATTAGATGCCCTTGAGTTTCATGGGAAAGTCTTGGATGCCACTGGAGACTCTTGAAGGCCATAGGAGACTCTAGGATGCTATTTTAAGCTCTTGTGTTCCATGAGAAAGTCATGGATGCCATTGGAGACTCTTGAAGACCATAGGAGACTCTTGGGTGCTATTAGATGCCCTTGAGTTTCATGGGAAAGTCTTGGATGCCACTGGAGACTCTTGAAGGCCATAGGAGACTCTAGGATGCTATTAGAAGCTCTTGTGTTCCACGAGAAAGTCATGGGTGTCATTGGAGACTCTTGAAGGCCATAGGAGACTCTTGGATGCTATTAGATGCCCTTGAGTGCCAGGGGAAAGTCTTGATTACCATTGGAGACTCTTGGGTGCTATCAGAAGCTGTTGACTTCCATAAGAAAGTCGTGGATGCCATTGGAGACTCTTGAGAGCCACAACAGACTCTTGGGTGGTATTAGAAGCTCTTGAGATCCATTGGAAAGTCTTGGATGCCATAGGAGACTCTTGGGTGCTATTAGAAGCCCTAGAATGCCACGGAAAGCCCTTGAGGGCCTTTGGAGACCATTGGAGACCATGGAAAGCTCTTGAGTGCCTCATCCTCTGTCTAGTTGGAGGTTTTGTTTAGCAGCATAACAACAAAAACAACAACAAATTGGATTTCTACCCCCTTTGGATGGCTGTAAGGTGTTTCTTATTTTTCAATGTCATCCGCAGCTCAGAAGATTCATATCAGTTCGGCCACGTATTTGGCACTGTTGGAGGACAATGCTTATGAGATGGAGCCAAGAGGGGAGATCGAAGTGAAGGTGAAAACAGGGTTCAAAGGCAGTGGGTGAGCTTGGGCGAGTCGCACTCTCTCAGCCATCATAACCAATTGGCGCCCGGTTTCCCTCCTGAGCAGGGCAAAGGGAAAATGCAGACCTACTGGCTCCTGGGGAGCAAGAACCACAGCGTCCAGAACGACAGCCTGGTCTGCCACTGGAATCCAGGCCTCTCCCGGGAAGCGGCCAAGGGGGAGCGGAGCCGGACCTCAGTGCGCCAGGTGGGTCACCCAATGGGACGAACGTGGACCCTCCATGCTCGGACTCAACAAGGGCTGGCAATTCTTTTTGGCACTTCAATGCCATGGGAAAGTCTTGGGTGCTATCAGAAGTCCATGGGAAAGTCTTGGAGACTTGTAGTGCTGGAGACTCTTGAGAGCTATCGGAGAGTCTCGAGTACCATAGGAGTGTCTTGGGAACCCTAGGAGACTCTTGAGTACTATCAGAAGCCATGGGAAAGTCTTGAGAGCCATAGGGAACTCCTGAGGGCTATTGGAGAGTCTTGGGTGCTATTAGAAGCTCTGGAGTGCCATGGGAAAGTCTTGGGTGCCATTGGAGAGTCTTGAGTACTATTGGAAGCTCTTGCATGCCATGGAAAGGTCTTAGATGCCATAGGAGACTCGTGGGTGCTATTAGAAGCTCTTGAGTGCCATTGGAGATTATTGAGATCCATAGGAGACTCTTGGGTGCTATTATAAGCCCTTGAGTGCCATGGGAAAGTCTTGCGTGCCACTGGAGATTCTTGAAAGCCACTGCAGCCTCTTGGCTGCTATCATAGTCCCTTGAGGTCCATGGAAAACTCCTGGGTGCCATTGAAGAGCCTTGAGTTCTACTGGAAGCTCTTGAGTGCCATGGAAAGGTCTGGGGCTTTGGAGATTCCTGGGTGTTATCAGATGCTCTTGAGTTCTCCTGGAAAGGTCTTGGGTGCCATGGAAAGCTCTAGAGTACCAAAGGAGACCCTTGGGTGCTATCGAGAACTCCTGAGTGCTATTAGAAGCCCTTGAGTGCCTTAGGAGACTCTTGGGTGCTATTAGAAGCTATTAGAAGTTCTTGAGCGCCATAGAAAGTTCTTGAGTACCACGAAAAGCTCTTGGGTGCCATAGAAAGGTCTTCAATCCAAGGAAAGGTCTCCAATGAGCAGTCAGGCTTTCTTTCCTGGAGGATGGACTGGTTGGATCTTCTCACAGTCCAAGGCACTCTCAGAATTTTCCTCCAACACCACAGTTCAAAAGCATCTCTATTCCTTCACTCAGCCTTCCTTCTGGTCCAGCTCTCACATCCATAGGTGACTACGGGGTCCATTGGAGAGTCTTGACAGCCATAGGCGAGTCTTGGGGGGCATATGAAGCTCTTGTGTGCCGTTGGAGACTCCTGGGGCCTATCAGAAGCTCTTGGGTGCCATGGAAAGTCTTGGGTGCCATGGAAAGCTCTAGAGTACCAAAGGAGACCCTTGGGTGCCATCAGGAACTCCTGAGTGCTATTAGAAGCCCTTGAATGCCATAGGAGACTCTTGGGTGCTATTAGAAGCTCTTGAGTGCCATGGGAGACTCTTGAGTGCTATTAGAAGCCATTACAAGTTCTTGAGTGCCATAAAAAGTTCTTGAGTACCATGAAAAGGTCTTCATGGTACTCAAGATCTCTTGAGTGCCATTGGAGAGTCTTGACAGCCATAGGCGAGTCTTGAGGGTCATATGAAGCTCTTGGGTGCCATTGGAGACTCCTGGGAGCTATCTGACACTCTTGAGTTCTATTGGAAAGGTCTTGGGTGCCACGGAAAGCTCTAGAGTAGCAAAGGAGACCCTTGGGTGCCATCAGGAACTCCTGAGTGCTATTAGAAGCCCTTGAGTGCCATAGGAGACTCTTGGGTGCTATTAGAAGCTCTTGAGTGCCATGGGAGACTCTTGAGTGCTATTAGAAGCTATTACAAGTTCTTGAGTGCCATAAAAAGTTCTTGAGTACCATGAAAAGGTCTTCATGGTACTCAAGATCTCTTGAGTGCCATTGGAGAGTCTTGACAGCCATAGGCGAGTCTTGAGGGTCATATGAAGCTCTTGGGTGCCATTGGAGACTCCTGGGAGCTATCTGACACTCTTGAGTTCTATTGGAAAGGTCTTGGGTGCCACGGAAAGCTCTAGAGTAGCAAAGGAGACCCTTGGGTGCCATCAGGAACTCCTGAGTGCTATTAGAAGCCCTTGAGTGCCATAGGAGACTCTTGGGTGCTATTAGAAGCTCTTGAGTGCCATGGGAGACTCTTGAGTGCTATTAGAAGCTATTACAAGTTCTTGAGTGCCATAAAAAGTTCTTGAGTACCATGAAAAGGTCTTCATGGTACTCAAGATCTCTTGAGTGCCATTGGAGAGTCTTGACAGCCATAGGCGAGTCTTGAGGGTCATATGAAGCTCTTGGGTGCCATTGGAGACTCCTGGGAGCTATCTGACACTCTTGAGTTCTATTGGAAAGGTCTTGGGTGCCATGGAAAGCTCTAGAGTACCAAAGGAGACCCTTGGGTGCCATCAGGAACTCCTGAGTGCTATTAGAAGCCCTTGTGTGCCATAGGAGACTCTGGGGTGCTATTAGAAGCTATTAGAAGTTCTTGTGTTCCATGGAAAGTTCTTGAGTACCATGGAAAGCTCTTGGGTGCCATAGAAAGGCCTTCAATCCAAGGAAAGGTCTATTGAGTGCCATTGGAGAGTCTTGACAGCCATAGGCGAGTCTTGAGGGGCATATGAAGCTCTTGGGTGCCACTGGAGACTCCTGGGGCCTATCAGAAACTCTTGGATGCCATGGAAAGTCTTGGGTGCCATGGGAGACTCTTGAGTGCTATTAGAAGCTATTAGAAGTTCTTGAGTGCCATGGAAAGCTCTTGGCTGCCATAGAAAGAACTTCAATCCAAGGAAAGGCCTCTTGAGCGCCATTGGAGAGTCTTGACAGCCATAGGCGACAGCCATATGAAGCTCTTGGGTGCCCTTGGAGACTCCTGGGGCTTATCAGAAGTTCTTGGGTGCCATGGGAAAGTCTTGGGTGCGATAGGAGACTCTTGGATGCCATTGGAGCTGCCTGGGTGCCACGGAAAGACTCCTGGATACCACAGAAGACCCTTAGATGCCATTGGAGATCCTTAGGTGCTATGGGGACCTCTTCTTGGGTGCCAAGAGCCTTTTCTTCCCAGTCCTCGGAGAAAGAGGACCTCCTTTCTTGACGTTCCCTTCTGCATCTGTGACATCCTAACCCATGCTTCCTGTGCTTCTTGTCCACAGCCGTCCCGAGAGGAGAAGCGAGTGCCGGATTTGCTGGTGCTCCCCGACAGATCGGAGGAAGCGGCAGGGATATTGCCAGGTTTTGTGGGTGAAGAGTGCCCTGGCCTTTAGAGTGCTACGAATCCCTTGTTTTTGGTCTCGGAAATCCCTCCTAAAAGCCACTAGATGTCACCAAAGCCTTAGCTGGGCCAGTAGATGGTAGTGCTGGAGCGACACTTCCCAAATGTCCCCGTTCCAACCTACATACACATTTGGCTTCAGAGCCGACCTCGTTTGTAACTGGGGGACTGCCTGTATTTACTTTCTTAACATACGGAATGGCTTTGGTATCTGACGGATGTGTACGTGGCTTTCCATATCTATCTCTATCTCTCATTCTCTCTCTTTGGGAATGGCCCTAACTGGACGTGCCGCAGACCCGAGGTATTTTAATGGCCGCTGTCAGCGCCGACACGTTCGCAAGCCTCACACTTCGGGGAAAGAGCGATAAGAGGGCTGTGCGGACAGGACAGGACGCCACCAAGCCAGCCCTGATAAGGCCGCGCACGGACACGGCGGTGTTCACACTTCAACAACCACACCAAAAAGAGACTCGGTTTCCCGGAAAAGTCTCTGAAGGGAGGCAGGCCCGCTCTGGGTTTGAGTCCGAACTTGAAAGGACACAAAGGGTTCTAACACTGATATGCAAGATCTGAAGTGCCGCTTTCCCCATATATTTATACACACACACATATACACATACATACATATACACACATATATATGTAGACTCATATACACAAATATGCATACACACATGCAATGTACATATATACATGCATATACATACACACACATATACATATCACTCATACTAATATATTCTGTATAAATGTATATACATACACACATGCACATATACATACATACACATACATATACTGACATTAAACTCTACATACTGACATTATACTCTATATAACTATACATACATATGCACATGCATACACGTACATATATCCATACACATACACACGCTTATACATACACACATAATACTATTATACACATATACACATGCACACACATATACACACATACGCATACATATGTGCATATACACATGCACTAATATACTCTATATACATATATATACATACACGCACACATATACACATGCATATATACATGCATATACACATACATATACACACATACTGACATTATACTCTATATAAATATACATACATATACATATGTACATGCATACACTTACATATATACATATACATACAGATGCATATACATACACGCATACTATTATACTCTGCACACACATGTACATGCATACACATACATACACACGTGCATATACACACATATGTATGTATATGTATATATATTTATATAGAGTATAATGTCAGTATGTGTGTATATGTATGTGTGTATATATGTATATGTATGTGTGTATGTGTATGTATGTGTATGTATATACATTTATATAGAATATATTAGTATGTGTGTATATGTATATGTGTGTACTAATATACTCTATATAGATATATATACATACACATATACACACATGCATATATCCATCTATATCCATATACATGCATATACACATGCATGTACATGCATATACACATACATATACACATACTCTATAAATATATGTATACATACACATGCACACTTACATACACATGCATATACATACACACATGCATATATACATGCATACACACATACATACATATACTAATATTACACTCAATATCAATATATATTTACATACACATGCACACAAATACATATACATGAACACATATATACATTCACAAACAAATACATTCCTATACATACATATAAAAAGGTAAAGGTAGTCCCCTGACATTAAGTCCAGTCATGTCTGACTCTGGGGTGTGGTGCTCATCTCCATTGCTAAGCCGAAGAGCCGGCGTTGTCCGTAGACACCTCCAAGGTCATGTGGCCGGCATGACTGCATGGAGCGCCGTTACCTTCCCGCCGGAGCGGTACCTATTGATCTACCCACATTTGCATGTTTTTGAACTGCTAGGTTGGCAGAAGCTAGGGCTGACAGCGGAAGCTCACGCCGCTCCCCGGAATCGAACCTGCGACCTTTCGATCAACAAGCTCAGCAGCTCAGTGCTCAGTATGTATGTATACATTAGAAGCCCTTGAGTGCATATACACACATAGTAATATTATATACACACATATACTCACACACACGTATATACATAGACACATATATGTATTTACGTGTAAGCCGCACCGAGTCCCTTGGGGAGATGGTACAAATAAAGTTTTTTAAAATTATTATTATTATTATTATTATTATTATTATTATTATTATATACTACTACTACTATTATACTCTATATACATATACATAGGTAAAGGTAAAGGTAGTCCCCTGACATTAAGTCCAGTTGTGTCTGACTCTGGGGTGTGGTGCTCATCTCCATTTCTAAGCCGAAGAGCCGGCGTTGTCCGTAGACACCTCCAAGGTCATGTGGCCGGCATGACTGCATGGAGCGCCGTTACCTTCCCGCCGGAGCGGTACCTATTGATCTACTCACATTTGCATGTTTTTGAACTGCTAGGTTGGCAGAAGCTAGGGCTGACAGCGGAAGCTCATGCCGCTCTCTATTATTACACTCCTATTCAACACATTTTGTATACATTTCGGGCCCACGTATGAAGCTGTTAAAGCATTTCCGAATTTTGTTTTGGGGAAATTCTTGGGAGGAAGAAGAGAAGGGGAAGAAAGCTCATTGAGTGGATACCGAGGACCGCTTGCACGTTGGCCTACGGGATCTCCATCATCCACGGCCATGACCTCAGCGCCAAAGCAGCTCCACAGACTGTCAAGATCTTTTCCTTATCGAGTGGACCGGAGGGGAGGTCACCTCGAACTCGGCTCCCGGACCCCCTGCGCCCTTGCCCCACATGCCTGGCCCTCCCATTGGCCAGTGGTGAGCGCATCCGGCTACTGGTTGGCACATTCCCCACTCAAGGGTCCCCTTCCCAAAAGCCCAGGCGCCTCGGAGGTGTCTCTCTCTCTCTCTCTCCGCTAATTTTAGCCCCTCCGGAGGGGAAATCAAGGCGACACCTTCTGCAAATAGACACACAGTCAGGGCATGGCTCTCGCTCGCTCTCTCGCTCTCAAGAGAGAGGGAATGCCTCCCATACCAGGGGGTGGGGTGGGGGGGTCTGGAAAGAGAGACAGAGGGCATGGGGTTGGACTAGGTGGCCTTTAGCGCCCCTTCTGTCCATCTATTCAAGTTGGGATGGACTAGATGGCCTTTGGGGAGCCATATAGATAGGTAGGTTTTGTTAGAGTTCTGAAATTTTCACCGCCAGAACTTTAGAAACACTTTGGAAGCAATGCACCAGCGCCCTCTAGTTCTGTAAATACTTTAGAACCTCTTTGTTGGAGAAAGGCATGAAAAAGGGTTGGACTAGATGGCCTTTGGGGACCCATATAGATAGGTAGGTTTTGTTCTGAAATTTTCACCGCCAGAACTTTAGAAACACTTTAGAAGCAAAGCACCAGCGCCCTCTAGTTTTGTAAATACTTTAGAACGTCTTTGTTGGAGAAAGGCATGACAAAGGGTTGGACTAGATGGCCTTTGGGGACCCATATAGATAGGTAGGTTTTGTTAGAGTTCTGAAAGTTTCACCGCCAGAACTTTAGAAGCAAAGCACCAGCACCCTCTAGTTTTGTAAATACTTTAGAACCTCTTTGTTTGTTGGAGAAAGGTATGAATAAGGGTTGGACTAGATGGCCTTTGGGGGCCCATATAGATACGTAGGTTTTGTTAGAGTTCTGAAATTTTCACCACCAGAACTTTAGAAACACTTTAGAAGCAAAGCAACAGCGCCCTCTAGTTTTGTAAATACTTTAGAACCTCTTTGTTGGAGAAAGGCATGAAAAACGTTTGGACTAGATGGACTTTGAGGACCCATATAGATAGGTAGGTAGGTAGATATATTCGTTTTGTTAGAGTTCTGAAATTTTCACCGCCAGAACTTTAGAAACACTTTAGAAGCAAAGCACCAGCGCCCTCTAGTTCTGTAAATACTTTAGAACCACTTTGTTGGAGAAAGACATGAAAAAGGGTTGGACTAGATGGCCTTTAGGGTCCCTCCTATCTATTCAAGTAGACATCAAAATGGGTTGGACTAGATAGCCTTTGGGGACCCATATAGATAGATAGGTAGGTATGTAGATATTTTTGGGGCCTCTTTGTTGGAGACAACAAAGAGAGCAAGAGAGAGACCTATATCTACTAGGCATGTGTAATCTATGACGAAATTTTGAACGTTTGGTTAGTTGCTGGTGCTTGGCTTCTAAAGTGTTTCTAAAGTTCCGGTGGTGAAAATTTCAGAACTCTAACAAAACGTTCAAAATTTCGTTATAAATGGCAGTTCCTCATTGGTTCTGTCATAAAAATCACCATTAACGAAATAATAATATCTATCTGTTTTCAGGTATTTCCAGGGTCTATTTCTTGGAGAGATAAATGCACAGAGAAAGGGGTGGACTAGATGACCTTTAGGGTCTCTTCTGACTTTTGGACCCTACATTTTCTGGGCCTATTTCTTGGAGAGAGAAAAGCTTGGGTACGATAAATGGGAGCCTTTATAACAACAAATATAATAATAATAATAATAATACCATAATAATAATAATAATAATAATAATAATAATAATAATACAAGAATAATAAAATACCCAGGGTGGATGGATAATAATAATAATAATAATAATAATATACCCAAGGCAGACAATAATAATAATAATAATAATAATACAATAATAATATATACCCAAGGCAGACAATAATAATAATAATAATAATAATAATAATAATAATAATACAAGAATAATAAAATACCCAGGGTGGATGGATAATAATAATAATAATAATAATAATATACCCAAGGCGGACAATAATAATAATAATAATACAATAATAATATATACCCAAGGCAGACAATAATAATAATAATACCATAATAATAATAATAATAATAATAATAATAATAATAATAATACAAGAATAATAAAATACCCAGGGTGGATGGATAATAATAATAATAATAATAATATACCCAAGGCGGACAATAATAATAATAATAATACAATAATAATATATACCCAAGGCAGACAATAATAATAATAATAATAATAATACCATAATAATAATAATAATAATAATAATATTACAAGAATAATAATATACCCAAGGCGGACAATAATAATAATAATAATACAATAATAATATATACCCAAGGCAGACAATAATAATAATAATAATAATAATACCATAATAATAATAATAATAATATTACAAAAATAATAATATACCCAAGGCGGACAATAATAATAATAATAATAATAATATACCCAAGGCAGATAATAATAATAATACAATAATAATAATAATATACCCAAAGCAGACAATAATAATAATAATAATAATACCATAATCATAATATACCCAAGGCGGATAATAATAATAATAATAATAATAATAATATATACCCAAGGCAGATAATAATAATAATAATAATACAAGAATAATAATAATATACCCAAGGCAGACAACAATAATAATAATAATACCATAATAATAATAATAATAATAATAATACAAGAATAATAATATATCCAAGGCGGATAATAATAATAATAATAATAATAATAATAATAATAATACAATAATAGTAATAATATACCCAAGGCGGACAATAATAATAATAATAATAATAATATACCCAAGGCAGACAATAATAATAATAATAATACAAGAATAATAATATACCCAAGGCAGATAATAATAATAATAATAATAATAATAATAATAATACAATAATAATAATAATAATAATAATAATATACCCAAAGTGGAATCCCCATTGTGCCAACACATAAAATCCCTCTTAATTTTCCAATATGGCCCGGCGTAGGCAGCTCAATGGGGTGTGAAGACCTTTGGAATCAATGGGGCTCATGGGGTCTCCCCCAAAGGGCTTTGGCATTTCGTGATCGATTTTGCAAATGTTAAGGTTTCCGAGAGAGAGCGAGGGAAATATCAACGCCCCCACTCAAGGGCACACGCTTCTGACATGCATCACTCATTGTATTGGCCGGGGGCGGGGGGGGGGGGGGATCAGACCCACCAAAGACTTGGAAATATACATAGAGAGAGAGGAGGGGGTCCATAAAGGTCATCTAGTCCATCCCTTTTACCATGCCTTTCTCTCTGCAAGAAATAGACCCAGGTAAGTTTTACCTTCTCTGTTGTGTGTGTATGTGTCTGGGTGTATGTATGTATATGTATGTGTGTGTGTGTGTGTGTATGTATACATATATATAGGACCTAAAGGTAATCTAGTCCATCCCCTTGCCATGCCTTTCTCTCTCCAAGAAAAGGACCCAGATAAAACTTTCTCTCTGTGTGTGTGTGTATGTATGTATGTATGTATGTGTGTGTGCGTGTGTGTGTGTGTATGTATGTATATATATATAGAGGACCCTAAAGGTCATCTAGTCCATCCCCTTGCCATGCCTTTCTCTCTCCAAGAAATGGACCCAAGTAAGACTTACTCTCTCTCTGTGTGTATGTGTGTGTGTGTGTATGTATATTTATATGTGTGTGTGTGTATAGGACCCTAAAGGTCATCTAGTCCATCCCCTTGAACCATGCCTTTCTCCAAGAAAAGGACCCAGATAAGACTATTTCTCTCTCTGTCTGTTGTGTGTGTATGTATGTGTGTGTGTGTGTGTGTATAAGACTTACTCTCTTTCTCTGTTTATGTGTGTGTATGTATATGTATATAGGTCACCTAGTCCATCCCCGTGCCATGCCTTTCTCTCTTCAGGAAATAGACCCAGATAAGACTCTTTCTCTCTCTCTCTTGTGTGTATGTGTATGTGTGTGCGTGTATACACTCACTCTCTCTCACACATATATATACACATACATACAACCATATATCTATATGGGACCCTAATGTTCATCTAGTCCATAAAACTTTCTCTTTCTCTTGTGTTTGTGTGTGTGTATGTGCGATTCACAGTTGACCACGATGGGAAAAAAAATCTATTTATCTATAACTCAATAATAATAATAATAATAATAATAATAATAAATAATAATAATAATATAGTAATTCTATCTTCTTGGTAAGAATCTAATAATAATAACAATAATAATAATAGATAATAATATAATAGTATAATAATAGATAATAATATAATCTATCTATATGGGATCCTAAAGGTAATCTAGTCCAACCCTTTGCAAGACATGAGCAGGCAAAGAAGCCCTTTCCTCTCTCCAGTCCTTTCCCGGCTCCCCTTTGCCTTCCCCAGGCATCCGGCCTTTCCTGCTGGGATCCATCAAAGTGTGAAAATGGGCCTGACGAACCGGAACAAGCTCTGCGTCCAAAGCCGAGAGTCCGGAACGGCCTCCGACCTGAGGTTTCAAGCACCAAAGATTATGTTTACGTCCCTTGGATGGACATCTGTCGGGAGGGATCAGATGGCATCTTCCTGACTAGACTGAATGGCCTTTGGAGATCCCTTCCAATTCTGGAAGTCGAAGGTAGTGTTTAAACGCAGGCTGGATGGCCATCTGTTGGGAGGGATTGTATGGTGTCGTCCTATGTAGTTGAATGGGGTTGGACTGGATGGCCCTTGGGGGTCCCTTCCAACTCTAGGAGTCAAAGGAAGTTTTTAAACGCAGGCTGGATGGCCATCTGTTGGGATGGATTGTATGGCGTCGTCCTATGTAGTTGAATGGGGTTGGACTGGATGGCCCTTGGGGGTCCCTTCTGACTCTGGGGGAGAATAATAGTAATAGATAATAATGGATAATAGATATTAAAGGGATAATAATATAATAATACTTCTATCCTCTTGCCTGGCTGAAGGGGGTTGGACTAGATGTCCTTTGGGGTCCCTTCCAACTCAATAATAATAATAAATTAAGTAATAATAATAATAATAATAATAATAATTCTATCTTTCCGCCTGGCAGGTAGAAATGGGTTGGACTGGATGGCCTTTGGGGGTCCCTTCCAACTCAATAATAATAATAATAATAATAATAATATAGGAATTCTATCTTCTTGCCTGGCCAAAGGGGTTGGACTAGATGTCCTTTGGGGGTCCCTTCCAACTTAATAATAATAATAATAATAATAATAATAATAATAATAAATATAATATAATAATATTATTATATTATTATTATTATTATTAATAATAATAATAATAATAATAAATATAATAATAATTATATCTTCCTGCCTTGCAGGTAGAAAGGGGTTGGACTGGATGTCCTTTGGAGGGTCCCTTCCGACTGTCTGCAAAGGAGCCTTTGAAGTGTCCAGCCGCTGCAGGTGGGCGGAGGATGACCGTGCATGATGCTGAGCGCTGACCCTTGGCGGCCGACCCTTGCCAGGCCAGGAATGCCAGTGCCGTGCCAGGGCTGGGGGCCCCCCGATGCATGGCGTCATTGGGCCTTTGATGTGGCATTATAGAACCATGGAGTTGGAAGGGACCCCCAAAGGCCATCCAACCTGACCCCACTCCACCATCAAAGCCCTCCCGACAGATGCCCATTATTATTATTATCTTGGCAGAGTGCCTCTGAGCATGGGCAGAGCGATTGGCATCTCTCCCCTCCAGGATGGGAGCAGCTGTGCCCGCACGCCCGGCACCGGAAAGGAAGCCTTTGTGAAATATTCATCTAATGCTAATGGAAAATGCTAATTGGCTTCCTAATTAAAGGGCACAGCGTCCGATTCCGGGAGTGGGAATAATGGGTCCTGATGGGGAGCCGAGCGGAAAGGCGTCACGGCCAGGCTTCAAGGGAAACACGTTAAAGGACTACTAATAATAGAGAGAGAGAGATCATAGAATGACATATAGGTGAATTATATAGGCATCTGTATGTAAATATATATGTGTGTGTATATATATGTGTGTGTGTAATGTCTAAATTATATATGTGTGCAATTATGTAAACATATGTATATACACACAGAGTATATATATGTGTGTGTGATGTCTACATTACCTATTGTATATACATAAACACATATATATATAAACACACAGTATATATATGTGTGTGTGTGCGTAATGTCTGAATTACTTATGTGTGCAATTATATATGTGAATATGCATAAACATATATATATACACAGTTTATATATGTGTGTGTGATGTCTACATTACCTATGTGTCTATATACATAAGCATATATATATATATACACACACACACACAGTATATATGTGTGTGTGCGTAATGTCTAAATTAAATATGTGTGCAATTATGTAAACATATGTATATACACACACAGTATATATATGTGTGTGTGTGCATAATGTCTGAATTACTTGTGTGCAATTATATGTGTGTATAATCATAAACATATATATATATATACACACACACACAGTTTATATGTGTGTGTGTGTGTGATGTTTACATTACCTATGTGTGTATATACATAAGCATATATATATACACACACAGTATATATGTGTGTGTGTGTGCGGAATGTCTAAATTACATATGTGTACAATTATATCTGTGTATATACATAAACATATAGGTACATATATGCACACAGTATATATGTGTGTGCGTGTGCGTGTAATGTCTGAATTACATATGTGTGCAATTATATGTGTGAATATGCATACACACACATATATATACATACACATGCACATTTTATATATGTGTGTGTGTGATGTTTACATTACCAGAGTATATATGTGTTGAATTATATGTGTATATATACATATACATACACACATATATACAGTGTATATATGTAATGTCTAAATTACATGTGTGGAATTATATGAGTGTATATGGTTATGTATATACACACAGATGTAATTGCACACAGATGTAATTTAGACATTACACAGGCACACGTCTAAATTACATATGTGTGCAATTACATATGTCTGCAATTATTTGTGCATATATGCATAACTATATATACACACACTGCATGTATATGTGTGTGTATATATGTGTATGTGTTTGTAGTGTCTTAATTTCATGTGTGCAATTATGTGTGTGTGTATATATATAAATTACATATGTGTGCATACACATAACCATATATGTGTGTGTGTGTGTGTGTGTGTGTGGTTATGTATATACACACATATGTAATTTTGACATTACACATACACGTCTAAATTACATATGTGTGCAATTATATGTGTGTCCATATACACATATAATGGTGATAATAATGATAATTATTAGTAGCTGAAGAAATCCATTTGCATATATATAACATAATGTGTATAACATTGTATTAATATAATAACAATATAATAATGATATGATATCAATATAATATTAAAATAATTTATTGACGTATATAAATATAAATTATATGTGTGCAATTTTGTGCATATATACATATGTATTCATATTAACATTAATATAATTATTATATTATTATATAAATTATTATTATATAATAATATTAATTTAATATAATTATTATATTAATTATTATATTAAAATATAATTATTATATATAATATAATTATATATCAATATAATAATGTATCATATATATATATATATTATATGCAATTTTGTGTATATATACACATATATATTAATATTAGCGTCATAGCAGGTACAAATAATATATCAAAATAATATGTGGATTACAACCAGTGTGTGATTGTTACCTGGACTGACAGGTAAAGGTGAGCAAAGGCGAAGGAAGCCTTGACTTCCATCCAGGTGAACAGCGTGCAAAGAAAAAGATCAAGAAACCCTTGGAAGTGGGACAAAAATTGCTCTTTTTGGTCACCTGCTGAGAAGGGGAGAAAAAAGAGAGAATTAATTCTGATGGACAGCCCACTCAGCCAATCGTGGCCCTTGGATGGGGAAGGGAGGCGGGCCCAAGGCTGTATATAAACAGAGGCCAAGGTAGCGGTCCTGGTCCTTTCCATCCCAAAGCCTCACCTGCGCAAGATGGGTCCCCACGTCACCTGCTTCAGGTGGGTGGCCTTGCTCCTCATCCTGACCCGCCAGCATCCAGCGGAGGCCAAGCCGGCCCCACATGCACAGGTAAGAGGAAAGGGAGCACACCTGTATGGGTCCCTATGGGAGGCACCTTGTGGGTGGGATCTGGAAGGAGTGATAAAATCCTAAGACCATATAAGTAATAGAACCTATTAATGACCCTATAATCAAGAGACCCGATGAGTGATAGACTCTATATCTATGAATATCCCCTATAGGTGAGTGATGGGACTTATGAAGGGCCCTATAATAGACCCTATGGATGATAGGTTCCAGGAAGAACCCTACAAGTAATAGACCGCATTCATGGGCCCTATGAATGACCCTATAAGTAAGGAACACTACGAATGATAGACCCAATGAATGACCCTATGAATGATAAACCCTATGAATGACATTATAAGTAATAGACCCTAAGATAGACTCCATCCATGACCCTATAGTAGACCCTATGAGTGATAGACCCTATGAATGACCCTATAAGTATGGGACCGTATGAATGACCCAATGCATTGACCCTATAATGGGCCCTATGAATGACCCTATAAGTAAGGCACCCTACGTGTGATAAACCCTATGAATGACCCTATAAGTATGGGACTGTATGAATAACCCAATGCATGACCCTATAATGGATCCTATGAATAAGTAAGGGACCTAAGATAGACCCCATGCATGACCCTATAATAGACCCTATGAGTGATAAACCTATGAATGGCCCTATAAGTAAGGCACCTTATGTGTGATAAACCCTATGAATGACCCTATAAGTATGGGACTGTATGAATGACCCAATGCATGACCCTATAATGGGTCCTATGAATGACTCTATAAGTAAGGGACCCAATGAGTGACCTTCAGAGTGATAGATTCTGTGTTTGCCTCTTCAGCACCATGGAGAGCTGCTTGGCTGGGGCTGCATGACCCTATGAATGACCCTATAAGTATGGGACCGTATGAAGTAAGGGACACTATGATTGACAGACCACATGCATGACCCTATAATAGACCCTATGGATGACCCTATAAGTAATAAACCTAAGACAGACCCCATGCATGACCTTATAAGAGACCCTATGAATGATAGACCCTATGAATGACCCTATAAGTAAGGGACACTACAAATGATAGACCCAATGAATGACCCTATAACAGACCTTATGAATGATAGACCCTATGAATGACCCTATAAGTAAGGGACCCTAAGATAGACCCCGTGCATGACCCTATAATAGACCCTATGAATGATACAGTCTATGAATGACCCTATAAGTATGGGGCCATATGAATGACCCTATAATGGGCCCTATAAATGACTATAAGGGACCCTAAGATATACCCCATGCACGACCCTATAATAGATAGACCCTATGAATGGCCCTATAAGTAAGGGACCCTATGAATGATAGACCCAATGCATGACCCTATAATAGACCCTTTGAGTGATAGACCCTATGAATGACCCTATAAGTAAGGGACCCTATGAATAACAGACCCCATGCATGACCCTATAATAGACCCTATGAATGACCCTATAAGTAATGGACTCCATGCATGACCCTATAATAGACCCTATGAATGACCCTATAATAGACCCTATGATAGACCCCGTGTATAATCCTATAATAGACCCTATGAATGATAGACCCTATGAATGACCCTATAAGTGAGGGACCCTATGAATGATAGACCCCATGCATAACCCTATAATAGACCCTAGGAGTGATAGACCCTATGAATGACCCTATAAGTAATGGACTCTGAGATAGACCCCATGGATGACCCTATAATAGATCCTATGAGTGTTGGACCCTATGAATGACCCTAGAATTGACCCTATGAGTGATAGATCCTAAAAGTAATACAACCTGTGTGAATGAGAGACCCTATGAATGATAAACTAAATCCATGACCCTATGACTGACCCAATGCTTGACCCTATAATAGACCCTAAGAGTGATGGACCCAAGGAGTGACTTTCAGAGTGATAGACTCTGTGTTTGGCTCTTCAGCACCTTGGAGAGCTGCTTGGCTGGGGCTGGATGGGGTGCTGATGGTCTGCTGGTGGTGCTTCCCTCGCAGGTCCTTGAGGGACGGATGGGGGTCCCAGTGGGGTCCTCGGAAGCGGAAGAGGGGGACGATGGGCTTGCGTGGCCGCTCGCGGAGACCGCTGCCCAACGGGTGCTCATGGTCGCCCTCCTGGGCTCCCCCCAGCACCTCCCGCCCAGGAGCAAGAAAGGCCTCTCCCGGGGGTGCTTCGGGGTCAAGCTGGACCGCATCGGGGCCCTGAGCGGATTGGGATGCTGAAGCTCACCTGGGAAAGGTAAGAACAACCACAGCTCCCATCGTCCACCATTAGGTTCCTTTTTGGAACCACAGTTCCCAACATCCACTATTAGATTCCTTTTTGGGGGGTCACAGCTCTCATCGCCCACCATTATTAGATGCCTTAGTGGAGATCACAATTCCCACCATACACTATTAGATGCCCTTTTCGGATCACAGTTCCCATCATCCACCCTTAGATGTCCTTTCTGGATCACAACTCCCATCGTCCACCCTTAGATGTCCTTTCCAGATCACGATTCCCATCATCCATCGTTAGATGCCTTTTCCTATAACAGTTCCCATCATCCACCGTTAGATGCCTTTTCCAGATCACAGTTCCCATCATCCACAATTAGATGCCTTTTTAGATCACAGTTCCCATCATCCATCCTTAGATCCCCTTTCCAGATCACAATTCCCATCATCCACCGTTATATGCCTTTTCCAGATCACAGTTCCCATCATCCATCCTTAGATGCCTTTTCCAGATCACAGTTCCCATCATTCACCCTTAGATGCCTTTTCCAGATCACAATTCCCATCATCCACTGTTAGATGCCTTTTCCAGATCAGTGTTCCCATCGTCCACCATTAGATAGGCTTTTGCAGATCACAGTTCCCATCATCCACCATTAGATGCCTTTTCCAATGACAGTTTCCATCATCCATTAGATGCCCTTTCTGGATCACAACTTCAATCGTCCACCATTAGATGTCTTTTCCAGATCATAGTTCCCATAATCTACCATTAGATGTCTTTTCTGATCACAGTTCCCATCATCCATCATTAGATGCCTTTTCCAGATCACAGTTCCCATCGTCCACCGTTAGATGCCTTTTCCGGATCACGATTCCCACCATCCACCATTAGATGTCCTTTCCAGATCACGATTCCCATCACCTATCATTAGATGCCCTTTTGGGATCACAGTTCCCATCACCCACTGTTAAGATGCCTTTTTGCTGGAAATATATCAGGAATACAATATCTCCTTTTAATCTCTCTGTTTTTCCTTCCTCCGCAGAGTAACACCTTCGAGACGCCCATTGAGGCCACCAACACCTCCATTCATCCATTCATTCTGGATTTGCAGGAACTACACAGCAGGATAAATAAACGAGAATTAAGCTGAAGTTACTTCTTTAGATCTTGGAGAAGTTACTCTGAGAATATTGACTCACTTGGACTCATGAAGTGATTCGGTTTCCCATTGGAGGTGGCTTCACCTTCCAGATGCATGTTTGTTCTCCCCGTTGTGAAAAGTAACTCATTACAAAGGGGTTTGGTGACTTGTAATCCATTATGGCACCGGGAAAAAGTGATGTGTCAAATAAATCTGTTTTCATAATTGTGTACCTTGTGTAACTTTACTCACACATTACTGACAGTATACTCACACTTTTCTCAATCTACTCTCAGTCTATTCACAGTTTCACTTTATTCAGTCTACTCACACTTTACTTGCATGTTACTTACAATTTACTCTCAGCCTACTCACACATTACCCATGCTTTACTCACAGTCTACTCTGAGTTGCCTCCGGGCTGATATGAGTGGGGTAGAAATAATGCAAATAAATTAATAAAACAAAATAAATGCTCACTTTACTCAATCTACTCACACTTTACCCACACATTAGTCAGTCTACTTACACTTTATTCACTCTACTCACACTTTACTCAGTCCACTCATATACTGACAGAGGACTCATTCTTCACTCACATTCTACTCACACATTACCGACAGTGAACAAAGTATGAGTAAAATGTGAGTAGACAGTAAGGTTTGAGTAAACTGAGTACATCATGAGTAACAGGTGAGTGACTGAGTAGACTGTGAATAGTCTAAGTAGATTGAGTAAAGTAACGTGTGAGTAGACTGAGAGTAAACCAAATGCAGTCTACTCATACACTGACAGAGGACTCGTTCTTCACTCAGATTCTACTCACAGTGTATACTCACACTTTACTCAATCCACTTAGACTACTTGCAACAAGTAACATGACTACTTGTTAGTCATGATTTACTCAGTCTACTCACACCTTACTCTACTCACATTTTACTCATACTTTGTTCACATATTACTCACACTTTATTCACACATTACTCACACTTAGAAGTAATAATAATGATGATAATGATAATTTTTGGTAGCAGCTGAAGAAATCCATTTGGTTGAAAACCAATCCTCTTGAGGACATTAGATATTGTTATTCTATTATTATTTAATATATGTATTATTATTATTGTTACTTACAATTTACTCTCAGCCTACTCACACATTACCCATGCTTTACTCACAGTCTACTCACTTTACTCAATCTACTTACACTTTACCCACATATTATTCAGTCTACTTTATTCACTGTACTCACACATTACTCAGTCTTCTCATATACTGACAGAGGACTCGTTCTTCACTCACACTCTACTCACACAATACCCACAGTGAACAAAGTATGAGTAAAATGTGAGTAGACAGTAAGGTGTGAGTAGACTGACTACATCATGAGTAACAAGTGACTGAGTAGACTGCGAGTAGTCTAATTGGATTGAGTAAAGTGTGAGTATACACTGTGAATAGAATGTGAGTGAAGAACAAGGCCTCTGTCAGTATGAGTAGACTGAGTAAAGTGTGAGTGAGTGACTAAGTAGACTGTGAGTAGTCTAGATTGAGTAAAGTAATGTGCAAGTAAACTGTGTGTAGACTGAATAAAGTGAAACTGTGAATAGACAGAGTAAACTCACACTTTACTCAATCTACTTAGACTACTCAGTCTACTCAGTCACTCACCTGTTACTCATGATGTATTCAGTCTACTCACACCTTACTGTTTACTCACATTTTACTCATACTTTATTCACACATTACTCACACTTAGAAGTAATATTGATGATGATGATGATAATTATTGATAACAGCTTGAAAACCAATCCACTAGAGGACATTTGATATTGTAATTCTATTATTATTTAATATATGTATTATTATTATTATTATTAATAATAATAATAATAATAATATGAGAACGAATGTCCAACGGAGCAAAGCATAACTGGGATGCATTTGGCCTGGACAATGCTTATCCCACATACGTTTGGAGACTCCTATAATCCAGTTCAGAGCAGACAGCCAACTGGGACCAGTTTCCTTCCTAATGGCTCCCATTAAAGCGGGCAGCCAATCTCGCCGGGATGGAACCGGTTCCGCTGATGGACGGCTGTGGCTGTATAAAGGCCGGCGGCCGGAGTCCGGAGCAGAAGCGGTCAAGATGACGAACACGCTGGGCCTGTGCTGCTGGACTTTCGTGCTGCTGGCCGTGCTGGGCTCGGGGTGGAGTGGCCCTCTGGCCGGGAGCCCCCCTGGGCAAGAGCTGCAAGCCCTGCAGGTAAGGGAGGGACACCCGTGCCAACGCCATTCCCGTCATGAGGACTAGCACCTTTGCAAGGCTTCATGGACAAGGCGCTGCTTCCACGGCCATGGCGCGATGCTATGGCACATGGGAGTTGTAGTTTTGAAACGACGCCAAACTACAACTCCCACCATTCCGACAGGGCGCGGCTTTCACTGCCATGGCTCAATGCGACGGCACATGGGAGTTGTAGTTTGGCAAGGTAGGCAGACTTAGGATAAGCGGATAGGATAAGCTACGGATTCCCGGGATGCAAAGTTCGGACTGGAACCCAGGGCAGATAACGCAATTCCTGTAAAGTTTGGATTTAGATGCCAATGTAAAGCTCGGACTAAACGCCAGAGTGGATAGGAAGCAACTGAAGAAGCAAATGTACCCTAGAAGCCAATGTAGGGTTCGGACTGAAAGCCGAAGCGGACAGGAAGCAATTGCACAAGCTTATGCATTCTAGAAGCCAATGTAAAGTTCTGACTTAAGCCCAGAATGGATAGGAGGCAATTGTAGAAGTAAATATATCCTAGAAGCAAATGTAAAGTTCGGACTAAAGTCCGGAGCGGATAGGAAGTAACTGTAGAAGCAAATTTATCTAGAAGCAAAGTTCGGACTAAAGGCCACAGAGGAGCGAATGCATCATTGAAGGAAATGTAAAGTTCGGACTAAAGACCGGAGCGGATAGGAAGCAACTGAAGAAGCATATGCATTCTAGAAGCAAATGTAAAGTTCTGACTTAAGACCAGAATGGATAGGAAGCAATTGTAGAAGTAAATATATCCTAGAAGTGAATGTAAAGTTCGGACTAAATTCCGGAGCCGATAGGAAGTAACTGTAGAAGCAAATCCATTCCAGAAGCAAAGTTCAGACTAAAGGCCACAGCGGATAGGAAGCAACTGTAGGAGCAAACGCATCGTTGAAGGAAATGTAAAGTGCGGACTAAAGTCCGGAGCGGATAGGAAGTAACCGAAGAAGCATATGCATTCTAGAAGCAAATGTAAAGTTCTGACTTAAGACCAGAATGGATAGGAAGCAATTGTAGAAGTCAATATATCCTAGAAGCAAATGTAAAGTTCGGGCTAAAGTCCGGACTGGATAGGAAGTAACTGTAGAAGCAAATGCATCTGGAAGCAAAGTTCGGACTAAAGTCCGGAGCGGATAGGAAGCAACTGTAGGAGCAAATGCATCATTGAAGGAAATGTAGAGTTCTGATTAAGGCCGGAACAGATAGGAAGCAACTGTAGAAACAAATACATTTAGAAGCAAAGTTCAGACTAAAGTCTGGAGCGGATAGGAAAGAACTGTAAAAGCAAATATATTCTAGAAGCAAATGTAAAATTCGGACTAAATTCCGGAGTGGATAGGAAATAACTGTAGAAGCAAATGCATCTAGAAGCAAAGTTCTGACTTAAGGACAAAACGGATAGGAAGCAATTGTAGAAGTAAACATATCCTAGAAGTGAATGTAAAGTTCGGACTAAAGTCTGGAGCCGATAGGAAGTACCTGTAGAAGCAAATGCATCTAGAAGCAAAGTTCGGACTAAATTCCGGAGCGGATAGGAAGCAACAGTAGAAGTAAATGCATCACTGAAGGAGATGTAAAGTTCGGACTAAAGTCCGGAGCAGATAGGAAGCAACTGTAGAAGACAATGCCTTCTAGAAGCAAATGTAAAGCCCCTGCTTAACATGGGAATCTCATGTTAAGTTTGGACTAGAACCTGAAGCGGATAGGATTCTCGGGGATTCCTTCAGCAATGGGTGGACGATGGGAGCAGCAGTTGGTCAAGACGGGGATGCTGGGTCGTAGAGTATCATCCGGCTTGGTCTTGCAGAACCTGTTGGAACGGCTGGAGGCGCATTTTGGCCGGGAGGCGGCGGGCGCAGAGGCCGTTGAAGCGGATGCCTCGGAGCCAGACCCAAGCGACGACCCGGAGGAGGCCCTTCCTCCCAGCCTAATGGGAACTGTAGTCCCGCTGCCCGAGGCCGAGGCCCAATGGAGGCGGTTCTTCGCTTCGCCCAAAAGGAGGCGCTACTTTGCCGGGTGCTTTGGATCCCGGCTGGAACGGATCGGGACCCAGACCGGGCTCGGCTGCAACGTCTACAAACCCCGTAAGTCCATCACAACAACAACAACAACAACAACAACAATATAACAATGATGATGCTGTCCCTAATAATAATAATAATAATAATAATAATAATAATAATAATAATAATGGACATAATAATAATATAGGATAATAATAATTATAGACACAATAATAGTAGAGTAATAATAATAATAATAATAATGGACATAATAATAATATAGGATAATAATAATTATAGACACAATAATAGTAGAGTAATAATAATAATAATAATAATAATAATAATAATAATAATGGACATAATAATATGGGATAATAATAATAGACACAATAATATAGTAGAATAATAACATAATAATAATAATAATGGACATCATAATAATATAGGATAATAATAGACACAATAATATAGTAGAATAATAATATAATAATAAAGGACATATTAATATAGGATAATAATAATAGACGCAATAATATAGTAGAATAATAATATTAATAATATAGGATAATATATGATAATAACAATAGACATAATAATAAAAGGACGTAATAATAATAATAATAATAATAATAATAATAATATGTTCTCCCCGATAATAATGATATAATATAATAAAAATATGTAGGACAATAAAAATATAGTAGAATAATAATAACAATATTGATGATAATAATTATCAGCCTTTGGGCTAATATGGGTGGGATAGAAATGATGTAAATAATTAAATAGGATATAATAATAATGATAATATTTTACTATAAAATATTGTAAAATAATAATAATAATATTAATAATAATAATGGACTTAATAATATAGGATAATAATAGACACAATATAGTAGAATAATAAAATAATAATATTAATAACAAAGGACATAATAATAATATAGGATAATAATACACACAATAATATAGAATAATAATAATAATAATAATAATAATAATGGATATAATAATAATATAGGATAATAACAATAGAGACAACAATATAGAATAATAATAATAATAATGGACATAATAATATAGGATAATAATATAGTAGAATAATATATAGTAGAATAATAACATAACAATAATAATAATGGACATAATAATAATATAGGTCAATAACAATAGACACAATAATATAGTAGAATAATAGCATAATAATAATAATAATAATAATAGACATAATAATAATATAGGTCAATAACAATAGACACAATAATATAGTAGAATAATAACATAATAATAATAATAATAGATATAATAATAATATAGGTCAATAACAATAGACACAATAATATAGTAGAATAATAACATAATAATAATAATAGATATAATAATAATATAGGTCAATAACAATAGACACAATAATATAGTAGAATAATAACATAATAATAATGGACATAATAATAATATAGGATAATAATAATAGACACAATAATATAGAATAATAATAATCATAATAATAATAGACATAATAATAATATAGGATAATAATAGATACAATAATAATAATAATAATAATAATGGACATCATAATAATATAGAATAATAATAATAAACGCAACAATATAGAATAATAACATAATAATAACAATGAACATCACAATAATTACAATAATATAGATTAATCATAACATAATAATAGACATAATTATATAGGATAATAATATATACATTAATATAGAATAATAATAATAATAATAATATAGGATAATGATAATGACATGGGACATAATAACAATATGTTGAAGTTGGGCATTGACATTTTGCCTTTCTTTCTTTTAGGTTTGAGGAGAAAACCCCGGAGTTGAAATGCAGGACGATGTTTTTTTATACTAAATGCGGAATTCTCTGAACAGGAGGTTTCTAGTCCTCAAGAGGCTCGGGAAAAGGACTTGTGTAAAAGTTTTACAAAACAGCTTTTGCTCTTCGTGTGTTTCAATAAACATTTTGTAGAAATCGGAGTGTTTGACTTGGCTGGGAAAGGGGTCTCTGGGCTCACAATTCGGAGGTCTCTCCTTCATGGGGAAAGGAAGAAAGGGAAGGAGAGAAAAGGAAGGGAAAAAGGGAGAGGATGGGAAAATGGAAGGAGGAGGAGGAGGGAGACTAGAGAATGGGAAGAAAGGAGAAGAGGAATAGAAGAAGGGAAGAAATGGGAAGAAAGGAAAAGATAGAAAGAAGAGAAGAAAAGGAGAAGAGGAATAGAAGAAGGGAAGAAAAGGAAGAAGAGAGAATGGGAAAGAAGAAAGATGAGGAGGAGAGGAAGAAGGGAAGAAACAAGGAGGGAGACAAGAGAATGGGAAGAAAGAAGGAAGGAGAAGAGGAATAGAAGAAGGGAAGAAATGAGAAGAAAGGAAAAGATAGAAAGAAGAAAAGGATAAGAGAGAATGAGAAGAAGAAAGGAGAAGAGTAATAGAAAAAGGGAAGAAAAGAAGAAGAGAGAATGGGAAGGAAGAAAGGGGGGAGGAGAGGAAGAAGGGGAGAAAAGAAGGGAGACAAGAGAATGGGAAGAAGGCAGAAAGGAGAAGAGGAATAGAAGAAGGCAAGAAAAGGGAAGAAAGGAAAAGAGAAAGAAGGGAAGAAAAGGATAAGAGAGAAGAAAAGAAGGGAAGAAAGGAGAAAAGAAGAAGGGAAGAAAAGGAAGAAGAGAGAATGAGAAGAAAGAGGAGGAGGAGAGGAAGAAGGGAAGAAACAAGGAGAGAGACAAGAGAATGGGAAGAAAGAAGAAAGGAGAAGAGGAATAGAAGAAGGGAAGAAATGGGAAGGAAAATATAGAAAGAAGAAAAGGATAAGAGAGAATGAGAAGAAGAGAGAAAGGGAAGAAAGGAAGAAGAGGAGGAGAGAAAGAAGGGAAGAAACAAGGAGGGTGACAAGAGAATGGGAAGAAGAAAGAAAGGAGAAATAGAAGAACTGAAGAAAAGGGAAGAAAGGAGAAGATAGAAAGAAGAGAAGAAAAGTAGAAGAGAGGATGAGAAGAAGGAAGAAAGGAGAAGAGAAAAGGAAGGAGAAGAGAGAATGGGAAGAAAAGGAAGGAGAAACGGGAAGAAGGAAGAAAGGGGAGAATAGGAAGAAGGGAAGAAAAGTAGGAGAAAGATGGGAAAATGGGAAGAAGGAAGAAAGGAGGAGAAATTGGAGAAGGGAAGAAAAGGAGAAGAAACAGAGAATGGGGAGAAGGAAGAAGAAGACAGGAAGATGAGAAGAGAAGGCGAGAGAATGGGAAGAGAGAAGAAGGGAAGAAAAGGAGGGAGAACTGGAGGAAGAAAGAAAGGAGAAGAGAGGAAAGAAAAGGATAAGAGGGAATGGGGAGAATGGAGGTAGGGGGAAAGAGAATGGAAGAAAGGAAGGGAAGGAAGAATGGAGTGTGGAAAGGGAAGGAGGAGGGGAATGGGAAAGAGGGGAAAGAGAGAGGAAGAAAAGAAGGAAGGAAACAGAGAAATGAAAGGAGGATGAAGAGATCTCCCTTCCTTCCTTCCAAGGATTCAGGACCTTGGAGAGAAGCTCAAGCTGAGTCTCCCAAGAACGGCCCAGACTGGCTCTACTCTGAGGCTGAGAAAGTGTGACTCCATCAATTTCAATGGCTGAGTGGGGACTTGACCCACAAAGGGAGACAAAGCGGACCCTGGAGATAGAAAGGAAGGAAGGAATAGATAGAAGGAGGAAGAAAGGGAAGAGCAAAGGAAAGGATGAAAAAAGAAGGGAAAGAGGAGAGAATGGAAGGAAAGAAGGAAGAGAAGTGTGAGGGAGGGATAGGAAGGAAGGAAATGAAACAGAAGTAAAAGGGAAGGGAAGGAGGGAATGGAAGGAAGGAAGGAAGAGAAGTGAAGTGTGAGGGAGGGAGGGAAAGGAAGGAAGGAAGGAAATGAAACAGAAGTGTAAGGGAAGGGAGGGAATGGAAGGAAGGCAAGAAGGAAGGAAGGAAGGAAGGAAGGAAGGAAGGAAGGAAGGGAAGAGTAGTGTGAAGGAGGGAAAGGAAGGAAGGAAATGAAACAGAAGTGAAAGAGAAGGGAGGGAATGGAAGGAGGGCAAGATGGAAGGAAAGATGGAAGGAAGGAAAGAAAGAAGAAAGCAAGAGAAGTGCGAGGGAGGGAAAGGAAGGAAACAGAAGTGAAAGAGAAGGGAGGGAATGGAAGGAAGTCAAGAAGGAAGGAAGGCAAGAAGGAAAGAAAGAAAGAAAGAAAGAAAGAAAGAAAGAGAAGTGTGAAAGAGGGAAAGGAAGGAAGGAAATGAAACAGAAGTGAAAGAGAAGGGAGGGAATGGAAGGAAGGCAAGAAGGAAGGAAAGAAAGAAGAAAGAAAGAGGTGTGAAAGAGGGGAAGGAAGGAAGGAAATGAAACAAGTGAAAGAGAAGGGAGGGAATGGAAGGAAGGCAAGAAGGAAGGAAAGAAAGAAGAAAGAAAGAGAAGTGTGAAAGAGGGAAAGGAAGGAAGGAAATGAAACAGAAGTGAAAGAGAAGGGAGGGAATGGAAGGAGGGCAAGATGGAAGGAAAGAAGGAAGGAAGGAAGGAAGGAAGGAAGGAAGGAAGGAAGGAAGGAAAGTAGAAAGCAAGAGAAGTGTGAGGGAGGGAAAGGAAGGAAACAGTAGTGAAAGAGAAGGGAGGGAATGGAAGGAAGGCAAGGAGGAAGGAAGTCAAGAAGGAAGGAAGGCAAGAAGGAAGGAAAGAAAGAGAAGTGTGAAAGAGGGAAAGGAAGGAAGGAAATGAAACAGAAGTGAAAGGGAGGGAATGGAAGGAAGGCAAGAAGGAAGGAAGGAAAGAAGAAAGGAAGAGAAGTGTGAGGGAGAGAAAGGAAGGAATGAATAAAGGAAATGAAATGGAAGTGATAGGAAAGAGAGGGAAAGAAAGGAGAGAAGGAGGAGAAACAGTACTGAAAGGGAAAGAAGGAAGGAAGGCAGAAAGGAAAGAATAAAGGAAAGGAAAAGGGGATAAAGCGAAAGGAAAGGAATGAAGGGAGGAAAGGAAAGGAAAGGGAAGGGAGGGAGGGAGGCGAGAGGGGCCGAGGCGGCCATATATAGGAAGGCGGTCTGGATCCGCGTGCCCCTCGAGGGTCCCATGAAGTCACCGGCGTGTGACTGGGCGCGCGACACCTCGGAAAGGGAATCTCTGGGGCTGGAATGCGGCGGGGAAGATAACCCCGGACCCCCAAAGAAGGGATATAAGGAGAGGAGAGGAGAGAAGAGGGCAAACGGATAGGAAGGAAGGAAGGAAGGAAGAAGGAAGGAAGGAAGGCGCTCCGGCACACCAAGGAGACTTCACACCCCCCACAGCCATGGAAGCCAAGCCCAGGACTCTTCTCCTCTTCCTTGTGCTCCTCTTCTCCTTGGTCATCTCCTTCCAGAGCCCAGTGGCCGCCCACCCGGTCAGCAGCCTGAGTCCGGCCAAGGAGCTGGCCAGCATGGAGGTAAGGAAGGACCGGGACACTTCGGCCCTCTTCGCCTTCGGGATGCTATTGGGAAGGGTAGAATGAGACAGAGACAGGAAAGAAGCAAGGAAGAAAAGAAGCAGGAAGGAAGGGCAGAAAGAGGGGAAAGAGAGAGAAAAAGGAGACAAAGGAAGAAAGGAAGGATAGAAAGAGAGGAAAGCTAGAGAAAGAAGGAAAGAAGAGAGGAAAGAGAGAAAGAAGAAGGAATAAGGGAGAGAGAAAAAGGAAGGAAAGCATGAAGGAAGGGCAGAAAGAGAGGAAAGAGAGAAAAGAAGGAGAAAAGGGGAGACAGAAAACGGAGGGAAGGAAGGATAGAAGGAAGAAAAGAGAGAGAAAAAGAAGGAGACAAAGGAAGAAAGAAAGGATAGAAAGAGAGGAAAGCTAGAGAAAGAAGGAAAGAAGAGGGGAAAGAGAGAAAGAAGAAGGAATAAGGGAGAGGGAGGAAAGCATGAAGGAAGGGCAGAAATAGAGGAAAGATAGAAAAGAAGGAGAAAAGAGGAGACAGAAAACGGAGGGAAGGAAGGATAGAAGGAAGAAAAGAGAGAGAAAAAGGAGACAAAGGAAGAAAGGAAGGATAGAAAGAGAGGAAAGCTAGAGAAAGAAGGAAAGAAGAGAGGAAAGAGAGAAAGAAGGAATAAGGGAGAGAGAAAAAGGAAGGAAAGCATGAAGGAAGGGCAGAAAGAGAGGAAAGAGAGAAAAGAAGGAGAAAAGGGGAGACAGAAAACGGAGGGAAGGAAGGATAGAAGGAAGAAAAGAGAGAGAAAAAGAAGGAGACAAAGGAAGAAAGAAAGGATAGAAAGAGAGGAAAGCTAGAGAAAGAAGGAAAGAAGAGGGGAAAGAGAGAAAGAAGAAGGAATAAGGGAGAGGGAGGAAAGCATGAAGGAAGGGCAGAAATAGAGGAAAGATAGAAAAGAAGGAGAAAAGAGGAGACAGAAAACGGAGGGAAGGAAGGATAGAAGGAAGAAAAGAGAGAGAAAAAGGAGACAAAGGAAGAAAGGAAGGATAGAAAGAGAGGAAAGCTAGAGAAAGAAGGAAAGAAGAGAGGAAAGAGAGAAAGAAGGAATAAGGGAGAGAGAAAAAGGAAGGAAAGCATGAAGGAAGGGCAGAAAGAGAGGAAAGAGAGAAAAGAAGGAGAAAAGGGGAGACAGAAAACGGAGGGAAGGAAGGATAGAAGGAAGAAAAGAGAGAGAGAAAGAAGGAGACAAAGGAAGAAAGAAAGGATAGAAAGAGAGGAAAGCTAGAGAAAGAAGGAAAGAAGAGGGGAAAGAGAGAAAGAAGAAGGAATAAGGGAGAGGGAGGAAAGCATGAAGGAAGGGCAGAAATAGAGGAAAGATAGAAAAGAAGGAGAAAAGAGGAGACAGAAAACGGAGGGAAGGAAGGATAGAAGGAAGAAAAGAGAGAGAAAAAGGAGACAAAGGAAGAAAGGAAGGATAGAAAGAGAGGAAAGCTAGAGAAAGAAGGAAAGAAGAGAGGAAAGAGAGAAAGAAGGAATAAGGGAGAGAGAAAAAGGAAGGAAAGCATGAAGGAAGGGCAGAAAGAGAGGAAAGAGAGAAAAGAAGGAGAAAAGGGGAGACAGAAAACGGAGGGAAGGAAGGATAGAAGGAAGAAAAGAGAGAGAGAAAGAAGGAGACAAAGGAAGAAAGGAAGGATAGAAAGAGAGAAAAAGGAGAGGAAGAGGAAGGATTAAGGGAGAGAGAGAAAGGAAGGAAACCATGATGGAAAGGCAGAAAGAGAGGAAAGAGAGAGAAAAAGAAGGAGAAAAGGGGAGAGAGAAAAAGGAAGGAAGGAAGGATAGAAAGAGAGAAAAGAGAGAGAAAAAGGAGAGTAAGGGAGAGAGAGAAAAGAAGAAAGGAAGTATAGAAAGAGAGGAAAGAAAGAGAGGAAGGAAGGAAGGAAGGAAGGAAGGAAGAGAGGAAAGAGAGAAAAAGGAGAGAAAGTGGAATAAGGGAGAGAGAAAAAGGAAGAAAGGAAGCATAGAAAGAGAGGAAAGAAAGAGAAGGAGAGAGGAAGGAAGGAAGGAAGGAAGGAAGAGAGGAAAGAGAGAAAAA
Source organism: Anolis sagrei (assembly GCF_037176765.1). Classification (NCBI taxonomy): domain Eukaryota; kingdom Metazoa; phylum Chordata; class Lepidosauria; order Squamata; family Anolidae; genus Anolis; species Anolis sagrei. Next base: position 10,081,784 of record NC_090033.1, read on the forward strand.
GAATGAGAGAAATGGAATAAGGGAGAGAGAAAAAGGAAGAAAGGAAGGATAGAAAGAGAGAGAAAAGGGAGAAAAAAGAAGGAGAAAAAGAAAGGATAGAAAGAGAGGAAAGAGAGAGAAGAAGAAGAGAGGAAGGAAAGAAGGAAGAAAACATAGAAAAAGGAGAGAAAGAGGAGGGAAGGAAAGCATGAAGGAAGGGTAGAAAGAGAGGAGAGAGAGAAAAAGAAGAAGAGAGGAAGGAAAGAAGGAAGGAAGGAAGGAAGGAAGGAAGGAGGGAGGAAAGAAAAAGGAGAGAAAGAGGAAGGAAGGAAAGCATAAAGGGTAGAAAGAGAGTAAAGAGAGAGAAAAAGAAGAGGGGAAGGAAGGAAGAGAGGAAAGAGAGAAAGAAGGAGAGAAAGACAAGGGAAGGAATAAGGGAGAGAGAAAAGGGTAGAAAGGGGAGAGAGGAAAAGAAGGAGAGAGAGAGGAAGGAAAGAAAGAATAAGGGAGAGATGAAAAGAAAGGAAGGAAAGCAGGAAGGAAGGGTAGAAAGAGAGATAAAAAGAAGAAGAGAGGAAGGAAGGGAGGAAAGAGAGAGAAAGGAGAGAAAGAGGAAGGAAGGAAAGAAAGAAAAAGGGAGAAGATGCAAGAAGGGAAGGGGAAGAAGAAGAGATGAAAGGAAGGAGGATGAGAAAGGAAAAGAAGGAAAAGAAGGAAAAAAGGAAGGAAAGCAAGAAAATGGGAGTGAGAGAAAGGAAGGAAGGAAAGCAGAAAGGAAGGGCAGAAAGAGGATAGAGAGAGAAAAAGATGGGGAGAGAGAAAAAGAAAAGAAGGAAGGAGAAGACGAGAAAGAAAAGGAAAGAAAAGGCAAGAAAGAAAGGAAAGAAAGCAGGAAGGAAGGGCAGAAAGAGGAAAGAGAGGGAAAAAGATGGGGAGAGAGAAAAAGAAAAGAAGGAAGGAAAGAAGGGAAAGGAAGGGAAGGGGAGGAAAAGGGACAGAAGGAAGAAGGGAAGGGGAAGAAGAAGAGATGAAAGAAAGGAGGAGAGAGAAAAAGAAAGAAAAGAAGCAAAGAAGGAAAGAAAGAAAAAGTTCGAGAAAGGAAAGAAGGAAGGGAAGAAGGAAGAAGGGAAGGGGAGGAAGATAGAAGAAAAGACTGGGGAAGAGAAGATAGAAAAAGAAAGAAAAGAATGAAAGAAGGAAGGGGGAGAGAGAGAGAAAGCAGAAAAGAAAGGCAGAAAGAGATGAAAATGGAGAAAAAGAGAAAGGAAAGAAGGAATGAAGAAGGGGAGGAAGAAGGGATGAAAGAAAAAGGGAGAGAGAAAGAAAAAAGAGTGAAATGAAGAAAAGCAGGAAGGAAGGACAGAAAGAGAGGAAGGAGGGAGAAAAAAGAGTAAGGAAGGAAAGAACAAAGAAGGGAAGATGAGGAAGAAGAGATAAAAAAACGAAGGAGAAAAAGAAATAAAAGGAAGGAAAGGAAGAGAAAAAGAAAGCAGGAAGGATGAGTGGGAAGAGAGAGAAAAAGAAAAGATAAAGGGGAAGAGCAAAAGAAAAAGAGAAGTGAAAAGAAGGAAGGGAAAGAAAGGAAATAGGGAGAGAAAGAAGAGTGAAAGAGACAGAGGAAAAGAGGAAAGAAAGAGGGAAGGAGGAAAAGGGAGAAGGAAAGAAAGAGAGATGAAGGAAGGAAGGAAGGAAGGAAGGAAGGAAGGAAGGAAGGAAGGAAGGAAGGAAGGGGAAAGAAGGAGGGAAGAGAAGAAAGAAAAAGAAGGAAAGAAGGAGGGAAGGAGGAAAAGGGAGAAAGAAAGAAAGAGGAAGGAAGGGGAAAGGAGGGAAGAGAAGAAAGAAAAAAGAAGGAAAGAAGGAGGGGAGGAGGAAAAGGGAGAAAGAAAGAAAGAGGAAGGAAGGGGAAAGAAGGAGGGAAGAGAAGAAAGAAAAAGAAGGAAGGAAGGGGAAAGAAGGAGGGAAGAGAAGAAAGAAAAAGAAGGAAGGAAGGGGAAAGAAGGAGGGAAGAGAAGAAAGAAAAAAGAAGGAAAGAAGGAGGGGAGGAGGAAAAGGGAGAAGGAAAGAAAGAGGAAGGAAAGAAGGAAGGAAGGAGAAAGAAGGAGGGAAGAGAAGAAAGAAAAAGAAGGAAAGAAGGGATACGGGCGATGCTATCTGATTCCTCTTCTCTTCCTCAGGCCTTGCTACAACGCCTGGAGGAGAAGGTCTCCTTGATGGAGGACCTCCAGGACGGTCCCGGGTTCGAGGAGCCCAGCATCCCAAGAAGGGACCTGAACGAAGCCTTGGAGGAAGAGCAGGAGGAGGAAGAGGAGGAAGGCAACACCGACTTCAGGGCCCATCATCCCCGGTTCGCGTCCTCGCCCGGCCGGAGCTCCCTCCTGAAGAGGATGATGGGCCTCCAGGCCCCCAAAAGCCTGAGGGAGTCGGGGTGCTTCGGGAGGAGGATGGACCGGATCGGGTCCGTCAGCGGGTTAGGGTGCAAAGGTGAGCACCGGGCGGTCATGGGGTTCGTAGTTCTCCAAAGGCAGATTCATGGGGTTTGTAGTTCTCCAAGGGTGGAACCATGGGGGTTATAGTTCTCCAATGGCGGGATCATGGGGTTTGTAGTTCTCCAAGGGTGTAACTATGGAGTTTCTGTTCTCTAAGAATGGAACTATGGGGTTTGTTGTTCTCTAAGGGTGGAACTATGGGGTTTGTCGTTTTCTCAGGGCGGAATTATGGGGTTTGTCGTTCTCTAAGGGTGGAACTATGGGGTTTGTAGTTCTCTAAGAGTGGAACTATGGGTTTTGTAGTTCCCTAAGGATGGAACTATGGGGTTTGTAGTTCTCTGAGTGGAATGATGGGGTTTGTAGTTCTCTAAGGGTGGAATTATGGGGTTTGTAGTTCCCTAAGGGTGGAATTATGGGGTTTGTAGTTCTCTTCGCTTGGAAACGAATGCAGTTTTGACACCACTTTGACTGGTACTGAATCATCGGATAGCCTGTAGTTTTCTCAGGGTGGAACGATGGGGTTTGTAGTTCTCTAAGAGTGGAATTATGGGGTTTGTCATTTTCTCAGGGTGGAATTATGGAGTTTGTAGTTCTCTAAGAGTGGAACTATGGGTTTTGTAGTTCCCTAAGGATGGAACTATGGAATTTGTAGTTCCGTAAGGATGGAACTATGGGGTTTGTCATTCTCTAAGAATGGAACTATGGGGTTTGTTGTTCTCTAAGGATAGAACTATGGGGTTTGTAGTTCTCTAAGGGTGGAACTATGGGTTTTGTAGTTCCCTAAGGATGGAACTATGGGGTTTATAGTTCTCTGAGTGGAATGATGGGGTTTGTAGTTCTCTAAGGGTGAAACTATGGGGTTTGTAGTTCTCTTCACTTGGAAACCAATGCAGTTTTGACACCACTTCAACTGGCACTGAATCATCGGATAGCCTGTAGTTTTCTCGGGGTGGAACGATGGGGTTTGTAGTTCTCTAAGAGTGGAATTATGGGGTTTCTGGTTCTCTAAGAGTGGAACGATGGGGTTTCTAGTTCTCTAAGAGTGGAACGATGGGGTTTCTAGTTCTCTAAGAGTGGAACTATGGGGCTTGTAGTTTTCTCAAGGTGGAACAATGGGGTTTGTAGTTCTCTAAGAGTGGAAACAAAGGATTTGTAGTTCTCTAAGTTAGGATAATGGGGTTTGTAGTTCTCTACGCTGCGGAAAGGATGCAGCTCGACACTGCTTCCGCTGTCATGGAATCATGGGATGCGTAGTTCTCTAAGGGTGGGAACATGGAATGTGTAGTTCTGTAAGGCTGCATCTACACCGTGGAATGGATGCAGCTTGACACCACTACCACTGCCATGGACTCATGGGATTTGTAGTTCTCTAAGGGTGGAATGATGGGGTTTGTAGTTCTCTTCACTTGGAAACGAATGCATAAATAATGCCCATGGTAACTCAGAGCTGTTACGACTAATTGCAACCGATCGAACAATCCCAATTATTTCTAATTATTGTTATTATTTCTCATTGATTTCAGGGCTCAGACGGAATTAAGAAGAAGAAAATAAACTCCGAACCTGACGCGAGGAAAATATAATTTTTCCAAAAAAAAAACCTTCGGAAACCTTCAGAAAAAAAAAAAAAACCAAAAATTCCCTAATTTATTTATTTATTAACTAACTTATTTATTTACTTACTTGACCTCCTCTCTGTTTTTGCTTAATTTCTTTTCTTTTTTTTTCTAAATGGAAAAAAACGACAAAAATTTCTTATTTTCAGCACCTTTGCTTGATGAAATAATATATAATATATAATAATAAAAAAATACACTTCAAACCCTTTGCTTCTTTCTTTGCTATGGTTCCTCCCAGGGCTCATTTGCATAGCCACACCCACTCATTTGCATAGCCACACCTAGTCAACTTGTTCAAGTTTCTAGATCAAGATATTATTTTACTACTAATATTAGTATTAGGAATATCAATATTATTTTACTACTAATACTAGTATTAGTAATATCAATATTATTTTGCTACTAATATTAGTATTAGGAATATCAATATTATTTTACTACTACTATTAGTATTAGTAATATCAATATTATTTTGCTACTAATACTAGTATTGGGAATATCAATATTATTTTACTACTAATATTAGTATTAGTAATATCAATATTATTTTACTACTACTATTAGCATTAGTAATATCAATATTATTTTACTACTAATATTAGTATTAGTAAAATCAGTATTATTTCACTACTAATATTAGTATTAGGAATATCAATATTATTTTATTCCTAATATTAGTATTAGGAATATCAATATTATTTTACTACTAATACTAGTATTAGGAATATCAATATTATTTTGCTACTAATACTAGTATTAGTAATATCAATATTATTTTACTACTACTATTAGCATTAGTAATATCAATATTATTTTACTACTAATATTAGTATTAGTAAAATCAGTATTATTTCACTACTAATATTAGTATTAGGAATATCAATATTATTTTATTCCTAATATTAGTATTAGGAATATCAATATTATTTTACTACTAATACTAGTATTAGGAATATCAATATTATTTTACTTATCAATATTATTTTACTAACAGTATTAGTATTACTGATATCAATATTATTTTACTACTAATATTAGTATTAGTAATATCAATATTATTTTACTACTAATACTAGTATTAGTAATATCAATATTATTTTACTACTAATACTAGTATTAGTAATATCAATATTATTTTACTACTAATACTAGTATTAGTAATATCAATATTATTTTACTACCAATATTAGTATTAGTAATATCAATATTATTTTACTACTAATACTAGTATTAGTAATATCAATTTTATTTTATTACCAATATTAGTATTAGTAATATCAATATTATTTTACTACTAATACTAGTATTAGTAATATCAATATTATTTTATTACCAATATTAGTATTAGGAATATCAATATTATTTTACTACTAATATTACTATTAGTAATATCAATATTATTTTACTACCAATACTAGCATTAGTAATATCAATATTATTTTACTACTAATATTAGTATTAGTAATATCAATATTATTTTACTACTAATATTAGTATTAGTAATATCAATATTATTTATTACCAATATTAGTATTAGTAATATAAATATTATTTTACTACTAATACTAGTATTAGTAATTTCAATATTATTTTATTACCAATATTAGTATTAGGAATATCAATATTATTTTACTACTAATATTAGTATTAGTAATATCAATATTATTTTACTACCAATACTAGCATTAGTAATATATTATTTTACTACTAATATTAGTATTAATAATATCAATATTATTTCACAACTATCAACATTAGTATTAATACAAATATATTAGTAAGACTATTAGTAGCCCTGATAATATTAATATAACACTATCTTAATACATTAATAAAGTATTATACATATAAATAATAAATATATTAAATTATCACAATGGAAAATATAAATCATTGTAACAAATAATATAATAAATTGCAATATAAATAATATATCTTACAATATAAATAATTTAAAATATAGTAGATATCACAATAATATATAAATAAAATTAAAATATACAAATATAAACTATCATCGTAAAATAAATATAATAAATCCTAATATCGTATTTTAATTTTAATATATTTTATAAAATAAATATAAATATAATATGATTACAATATATATTAAATTATTACAATATAGTATTAAATCAATTATATTCATTTAAATTACTATAATATATAATATATAAAAGAAAAAATATAATAAATTATAATAAATTATAATATAAATTATACATCTTATTAATATTTAATACATCTTATATAAATATATGATTACAATATAAATTAATTTATTACAATATAGCTCGATTATGTATTAAATCCATTATATTTATTTAAATTACTATAATATATAATTTTTATATTAAAAGAAAAATATAATAAATTATTATATAATAAATTAAAATTATTCTTAATATTTAATACATCTTAAAATATAAATACACATTATAAATGAAATAAATACTATATTAAATTATTATGATATATACTTTATTACAATATATAGTAGAAATTATATATTAAATAAATTATATTTTATTTAAGTAATATTAAATTTAATATATTATGATATATACTTTATTATAATATATAGTAGAAATTATATATTAAATAAATTATATTATATTTAAGTAATATTAAATTTAATATATTATGATCACATGTACTTTATTGTAATATATAGTACAAATTATATATTAAATAAATTATATTTAATTAATATTAAATTTAATATATTATGATATATACTTTATTATAATATATAATACAAATTGTATATTAAATAAATTATATTATATTTAATTAATATTAAATTCAATATATTATGATGATATATACTTTATCATAATATAGTACAAAGTATATATTAAATAAATTATATTATATTTAATATTAATATATTATGATGATATATACTTTATTGATAGTACAAATTATATATTAAATAAATTATATTATATTTAATAAATATTAAATTCAATATATTATGATGATATATACTTTATTATAATATATAATATATATTAAATAAATAATATTAAATTGATTAATATTAAATTATATATATATAGCTTAAATTATAATATATAATGTATACATTATTATAACATATAAAAGATAACAAAATATAATATCCTAAATATGATATTAATTCATTAAAATAATATCTTAATATAAAAGCCAGTATAGGGATCTTGTTTGCTGTATATCGAATAATAATAATAATAATAATAATAATAATAATAATAGAATATTAAGAGGATTCTCCCCAAAACTTAGACCCAATCGCCATGGATTTCAAATAAACCGCAAAACCTCACCAAGAAAGACGCATTTTCGATTTTGTTTTTAATCGTGTTCGGTCCTTTTCCTTTTAAAGACGATGCAAATTAAAAAATTAATAATACATGATTAAAAAAATAACAATAATAAACATTGATATACATACACATACAGTGGCGTTAGGTCCCCCCAAAAAACAACAAAACCCTAGAAAAAAGTGCAAATTGCAAAAATAAAGAAAATTGCAAAATTAAATTAAGGACGAGTGATCTGGGGATGATGGGAACTGTAGTCCGGGAAATACAGGCTGAGCAAGGATCCCAAAGGATGATCGACTTCATAATACTGATACGGTGCATTTGGATCCAGGTGGGGAAACTCTATTCTGCTAAGACTACAATCCCCATAATCCCCGACGGGCTAATACTGACCTAGAGGGGAGGCAAGGAGGGATGATGGGAGTTGCATTACAGATCCCATCAGGCACCATCAATATTGACGACGGCAAGGGACCGTGAGCCCCTCATTGAGTCTTATGGGCGAAGGATGGGATCGCTAATCCAACTCCCATCATCCCTGGCTACCAGACACTGACTAAGCCTGATGGGATTTCTAATCCAACTCCCATCATTCCTTGCTACCGGCTGTATTGACTTAGCCTGATGGGATCTGTAATGCAACACCCATCATCCCTTGCCACCAGACGTACTGACTCAGCCTGATGGGATCTGTAATGCAACTCCCATCATCCCTGGCTACTGGACACTAAGACTGATGGGATCTGTAATCCGACTCCCATCATCCCTTGCTATTGGACGTACTGACTCAGCCCGATGGGATCTATAATACAACTTCCACCATCCCTGGCTACCAGACACTAAGACTGATGGGATCTGTAATCCAACTTCCATCATCCCTTGCTACCGGCTGTATTGACTCAGCCCGATGGGATCTCTAATCCAATTCCCATCACCCCGGGCTACCGGACACTGACTAAGCCTGATGGGATCTGTAATCCAACTCCCATCATCCCTTGCTAACAGCCGTATTGGCTCAGCCCAATGGGATCTGTAATGCAATTCCCACCATCCCTGGCTGCTAAGCCTGATGGGATCTGTAGTGCAACTCCCATCATCCCCTGCCACAAGCCGTATTGGCTGTCATGCTCTATAGTCAATACTGATGGTGGCTGATGGGATCTGTAATGCAACTCCCATCATCTCTTTCTACTGGCCACTGACTGAGCCTGATAGGATTTGTAGTGCAACTCCCATAATTCCCTGCCACAAGCCATATAGGACGGGTCATACTCGATAGTCAATACTGATGGTGGCTGATGTGATCTGTAATGCCATTCCCACCATCCCTGGCTACTAAGCCTGTAGTGCAACTCCCATCATCCCCTGCCACAAGCCGTATTGGCTCAGTCATGCTCTATAGTCAATACTGATGGTGGCTGATGGGATCTGTAATGCAACTCCCATCATCTCTTTCTACTGGCCACTGACTGAGTCTGATAGGATTTGTAGTGCAACTCCCATAATTCCCTGCCACAAGCCATATAGGACGGGTCATACTCGATAGTCAATACTGATGGTGGCTGATGTGATCTGTAATGCAACTCCCACCATCCCTGGCTACTAAGCCTGTAATGCAACTCCCATCATCCCCTGCCACAAGCCGTATTGGCTCAGTCATGCTCTATAGTCAATACTGACGGTGGCTGATGGGATCTGTAATGCAACTCCCATCATTCCTTGTCACAAGCTGTATTGACTCAGCCTGATGGGATCTGTAATGCAACTCCCACCATCTCTTGCTAACAGCCGTATTGACTCAGCTCAATGGGATTTGTAATGCAACTCCCATCATCCTCTGCCACAAGCTGTATAGGCTCAGTCATACTCGATAGTCAATACTAATGGTGGCTGATGGGATCTGTACTTCCACTCCCATCATTTCTTTCTACTGGCCACAGAGCCTAATAGGATCTGCAGTGCAACTCCCATCATCCTCTGTCACAAACTGTATAGGCTCAGTCATACTCGATAGTCAATACTGATGGGATCTGTAATGCAACTCCCACCGTCCCTTGGTACTAGCCACCACAACATAGCCCTGGCTGGGGATGATAGGCCTTGCAGTCAAACCCCGATAAATGGCCGGAGTCCAGGAAGGGCCTGGCGCAGCTTTGTTCCTGGGAGCTGTGCTTTATCAGGTCCATCTGAAGGCCGGAATATCAATCCAGGCCAAAGGCTGGCGGGATCTCGCTCGCCGACGCGCCGCCGGAAGACTATAAAGCCCAGCGAGGTCAGGACTGGAAGGAGCTGGATGGGGCCAACCTGGGCAAGGCCCTCCCTCCCTCCCCAACGGCCCCGGAAGGCATTCCAAGGTCCAATTTTGCTGTCCGGAGAGAAGGCCAGGAGCTGGGCATCTCGTCAGAGTTGGCAGCGACGGCAAGAATGCCGATTCCCACCCATTGACATCAGCGGCTTTTGTCTCTCGTTAGCGCTTCCTCTCGTTAGCCTCTTCCTCTCTTTTAATTGCATGCATGTTTACTGGAGAGGAATCCCACTTGCGTTGGAGAAAGGCTTGAATCCCTTGGGTCGCGGTGAGTTTTCCGGCCTGTGCAGTCACATTCCGGTAGCATTCTCTTCTGACGTTTCACCTACATCTTCACAGATTCTGTGTGTGTGTGTGTGTGTATGTATATATATATATATATACACACACACACACACACACACATATACATACATATATGTGTGTGTGTGTGTGTATATATATACATACATATACGTACATACATATATAAGTGTTTGTATGTGTGTGTATACACACATATGTATGTACATATACATACACACACACCCCTGTGAAATAATGTCCAGGATGGGAGAAAGAACGCTTTTCCTGTTTCAGGAAAGGAAAATGTCGCAATCAGCAAGCATTAGAATAGCCATGAAGTTTGCCAAGTCAATCAGTGAGAATCATGAAGCCAATTACTGAGAGCATCTGCATAGAAATAGCCTGGCTGTTCTTCCTCTGTTTGGAAGATGTTAATTGCAAGTTCACATTTGCAATTCGCAAGCTTGAATAAAATTGAGCAGTTGTGAATTTTGCAAAGTCAATCAGGGAGGGTGTTTGCATACACAAAGAGCCTAGATGTTGTTGTCTGGAGGCACCCTCTGTTTTGGGAGGTATTAATTGCAATATTCACACTAGCAATGAGCAAACTTGAATTGTATTGAGCTGCCTTTAAGTTTGCAAAGTCAATCAGGGACGGTTTTTGTGCACAAGTAGTCTGGCCTTTGTTGCCTGGAGGCACCCTCTGCTTGGGAGGTATTAATTGCAATACTCACAAGCTTGAATTGTATTGAGCAAAGTCAATGAGGGAAAGTATTTGCGTACTATAATCAGGGAGGGTATTTGCACTGAAATAGCCTGGCCTTTGTTGTCTGGAGGCACCCTCTGTTGGATGCCTCCAGGGAACAACGGCCAGGCTGTGTATGCAAACACCTTCCCTGAATGACTTTGAAAACTTCACGACTGCTCAATGCTATTCAAGCCTGCCAATTGCAGATACCCTCCCTGATTGACTCTGCAAACATCATTGCTAGTCAATGTGATTCAAGCTTGCTCATTGCAAGTGTGAGTGTTGCAATGAACACTTCCCAAACAGATGGTGCCTCCGGGCAACAAGAGCCAGGCTACCTCTATGCGGAGACCCTCCCTGATTGACTTTGCAAACGTCATAGCTGCTCAATGCTATTCAAGCTTGCTCACTGCAACATTTACATTTACTTTACAGAGTCGAGGGTTCTTTCTCCCACGCGAGACATCATTCCACAGATATTATAGATACGCTCCACTTGAAGATGCCATTAGCCACAGATGCAGGCGAAATGTCAGGAGAGAGTGCTGCTGGAACATATTGGCCACACAGCCTGGAAAACTTGCAGCAACCCAATCCCACTTGACTTTATTTAGAAAGGGGGGGAAAACCCCATTTCCTGCTCGGAATATGGCAAAAGGAAAAAGAATGGCACGCGTTGGACCCTTCAAAACAAAACAAAACAAAATCCTTTTGATCCAATGTTCGGTTTTCCCAGAAACGTTCAAGGGTCTTCCGTTAAGTCTGGACCTCGGGCGGCAAAAGGGGCTCCGATGCATGGAGCGGGGTCCGAAGGTCCGGTCAGAGGGTCTGGTAATGCTGCCGGAGCCGGGCCTGGAGGTACTCGTGGGTCAGGTTGTGCCGAGTGATGATCCCCACGATCTGGAACGGAAAGAGGAATCTATGCTGACGATAGTGCCATCACCACCCAAGCAGAGAGCTTTGAAATGGTCGAACAGAAGCTCCCCGAAGCTTTAGGTGCTCTTACTGCCCATTACAGGGAAAACCAGCTAGCTCCATCAATGTTCAATATTTACACAAATGACTAGCCACTGCCAGAAGGGACAGAAAGTTTCATCTATGCTGACAATCATGCCATCACCACTCAAGCAGGGAACTTTAGAATTGTTGAACAGAAACTCTCTGAAGCTTTAGGTGCCTTTACTGCTTATTACAAGGGAAACTGGCTTGCTCCATCAATGTTTAACATTTACACAAATGCCATAAGGGACAGAGAATTACATCTATGCTGACAATAATGCCATCACTGCCCAAGCAGGGAGCTTTGAAAGAATTGAACAGAAGCTCTCTTACAGCCTATTACAGGGGAAACCAGCTTGTTCCATCAATGTTTAACATTTACACAAATGACCAGTCACTGCCAGAAGGGACAGAGAGTTTCCCCTATGCTGACGATCATGCCATCACCACTCAAGCAGGCAGCTTTGAAAGGATTGAACAGAAGCTCTCCAAAGCTTTATGTACTCTTACTGCCTATTACAGGGGAAACTAGCTTGCACCATCGATGCTGAACATGTACACAAATGACCAGCCACGGTCAGAAGGGACAGAGAGTTTCATCTATGCTGACGATCGTGCCATCAACGCCCAAGGAGGGAGCTTTGAAACGGTTGAACAGAAGCTCCCCAAATCTCTAGGTAGTCTTACTGATTCCTAATCCATCTAAACCACATGTTTCCTAATCCATCTAAAACACAGACATGTGCTTTTCTCCTTTAAGAATATACAAACATCTCGAGCTCTGAGGATGACCTGGGAAGAAATCCCACTGGAGCTTTGCAGCACACCAAAACACCAGAGAGTTACCCAGGTCTTGTATTATATTATATAAAACATATATATATGTGTGTGTGTATATATATATTAGTATTACTATATTATTTTTTATATATACACGTAGTCTCCAAAGATGGCGACACATTGCAGGTGAAACGTCAGAAGAGAATGCTGCTGGAACACGGCTATACAGCCCAAAAAAACCCCCGCAGCAATCCAGTGACTTTTTCGAACTGTATTTACCATGAATGAATGAATGAATTAATTAGTTGGATTAATTAAGTTGTCTTTAAGTTGCATTTGTCTATATTTGTTTTAGCATGTGTGTGTGTGTACAATATTATGTGTGTGTGTGTGTGTGTATATATATATACATACATACACACACACATATAATATTGTATGCATGCTATTACTGCTTTGCAAAGACAACCAGGATATTATTATTATTATTATTATTATTATTATTATTATATAATAATAATAATAATAATAATAGTGTGTGTGTGTGTGTATGTGTGTGTGTGTGTGTGTATATATATATATATATATATATAGCTGGAGTTACACTTACAAACAGATTCAACTCAAGAGCAAACCAAGACCTTGCTTGTACTTAGTAAACATCTCTCAGCTTTTGTCAACAATGCTTCAGTGCCATCTAGTGGCGGAGGGAGGGAGTGCGCCCACATTGCAAAATTACACTATGTAAACTAATTTTTTGGGGAGGAAAAATCTGTTTCTGGTTCGAAAGTGTTATTCCCCTTTTAAGTGTGTGGTCCTTGTTTCCCCCTCTAAATACAGGTTGAACGCTCAAGCTCACCTCTCCTACGGCGTTCACCACGGGCAAATGCCGGAGGCCCATCGTCCGGAAAAGGTTGAAGACTTGGGAGACGTGGGTGTTGGGCGAGACGGTGAAAGGCGAGGGGTTCATGTAGGGAGTCACATCCTAAGGAAAAGAAATGGGAGGTGAGCAGAACCTGACTGAGGATTGTTATTATTATTATTATTATATTGTATATATGCTATTACTTTGCAAACAGTTCTGGGATATTATTATTATTATTATTATTATTATTATTATTAGGAAACCTGCTACAAAACAGGAGCTTCTTTGTTGAGTTCCAGGGCCAGAGAAGCAGATGGCGGAAACAGAAGAATGGCCTGCCGCAGGGGAGCGTGCTCGCTCCATCCATGTTCAACATCTACACAAATGACCAGCCACTGCCAGAAGGGACAAAGAGTTTCATCTATGCTGATGATCATGCCATCACCGCTCAAGCAGGGAGCTTTGAGATGATAGAACAGAAGCTCTCCGAAGCTCAAGGTGCTTTTACTGCCTATTACAGGGGAAACCAGCTGATCCCTAATCCATCTAAAACACAGACATGTGCCTTACACCTTAAGAACAGACAAGCATCCCGAGCTCTGAGGATTATTACCTGGGAAGGAATCCCATTGGAGCATTGCAGCGCACCCAAATACCTGGGAGTAACTCTGGACCGTGCTCTGACCTACAAGAAGCACTGTCTGAACATCAAACAAAAGGTGGGTGCTAGAAACAATATCATACGAAAGCTGACTGGCACAACCTGGGGATCACAACCAGACACAGTGAAGACATCTGCCCTTGCGCTGTGCTACTCTGCTGCTGAGTACGCATGCCCAGTGTGGAACACATCTCACCACGCTAAAACAGTGGATGTGGCTCTGAATGAGACATGCCGCATTATCACGGGGTGTCTGCGCCCTACACCACTGGAGAAATTATACTGTCTAGCCAGTATTGCACCACCTGACATCCCCCAGGAAGGAGCAGCCAATAGTGAAAGGACCAAGGCAGAGACATCTCCAGCTCATTCCTTGTTTGGGTATCAACCAGCACATCAACGACTTAAATCAAGAAATAGTTTTCTAAGATCTACAGAGAGACACTCACTGGAACACCTCAGCAAGCGAGAGTCCAAAAGTGGCAGGCCCAAACCCAGAACCTCAACCAATGGCTGATACCAAATGAAAAACTCCCCCCTGGGCACACAGAAGACGGGGTGACTTGGAAGGCGCTGAACAGACTGCACTCGGGCACCATGAGATGCAGAGCCAACCTTCAGAAATGGGGCCACAAAGTGGAGTCTATGACATGCGAGTGCGGAGAAGAGCAAACCACTAACCACCTGTAGCAATGCAACCTGAGCCCTGCCACATGCACAAGGGAGGACCTCCTTGCAGCAACACCAGAAGCATTCCAAGTGGCCAGCTACTGGTCAAAGGACATTTAATCAACTACCAAGCTTGCAAACTTTGTGTCTTTTGTCTGTTTGTTTGCTTTGTTCTGTTAGAAATGTAATATAATTTGACTGGTTGTCCTGACACGACAAATATATAAATATAAATATATTATTATTATTATTGTATACATGCTATTACTGCTTTGCAAACAGAACTGGGATATTATTATTATTAATAATAATATTGTATACATGCTATTACTGCTTTGCAAAGAGATCTGGGATATTATTATTATTATTATTATTCTATTTTATGCATGCTATTACTGCTTTGCAAAGAGATCTGGGATATTATTATTATTATTATTATTATTATTCTATTTTATGCATGCTATTACTGCTTTGCAAAGAGAACTGGGATATTATTATTATTATTATTATTATTATTATTATTATTATTACTAGCTGTCCCCTGCCAAACGTTGCTGTGGCCCAGTCTTTTGATCTGAAAAATAAAGTAATGAGAAAGTGTTGGTTTCTAAGATAGGTAATGTTTTTATGCTTGTGGGTAAACAGTATTTCTTGCTGTTTCTTTGTCAGTGTTGATATAGAGAGTGTCTGGTTTGCCTGGAACATGCAAAATATAACAGTCCTTCTTCAGGGGTCCCTTTCAAATCTATGATACTATCTCTCTCTCTGTGTGTGTGAATCATATCTATCTCTACCTATGCCTGGATGGCTCTTTGTCAGGAGGGCTTTCATTACGTTTTCTTGCCCTGGTGAAGAGAGTTGGACTGGATGGCCTTAAGTATTTTCTGTTGGTCATGGGGGTTCTGTGTGGGAAGTTTGCCCCAATTCTGTCGTTAGTGGGATTCCGAATGCTCTTTGATTGTAGGTGAACTATAAATCCCAGTAACTACAACTCCCAAATGTGAATGTCTATTTCCCCCAAACTCTATCTGTGTTCATATTTGAGCATATAGAATATTCGTGCCAAGTTTGGTCCAGATCCATCATTGTTTGAGTCCATGGTAGTCTCTGGAGGTAGGTGAACTACAACTCCCAAACTCAAGGTCAATGCTCACCAAACCCTTCTAGTGTTTTCTGTTGGTCATGGGAGGCCTGTATGCCCCAGTTGATTCAATTCTATCATGCTATTTGATTGTAGGTGAACTATAAATTCCAGCAACAATCTATCTATCTATAACTATGGCTGGATGGCTCTTTGTCAGGAGGACTTTGATTACGTTTTCTTGCCCTGATGAAGGGAGTTGGATTGGATGGTCTTAAGTATTTTCCTGTTGGTCATGGGGGTTCTGTGTGGGAAGTTTGCCCCAATTCTGTCGTTCGTGGGGTTCAGAATGCTCTTTGATTGTAGGTGAACTATAAATCCCAGTAACTACAACTCCCAAATGTGAATGTCTATTTCCCCCAAACCCTATCTGTGTTCATATTTGAGCATATAGAATATTCGTGCCAAGTTTGGTCCAGATCCATCATTGTTTGAGTCCATGGTAGTCTCTGGAGGTAGGTGAACTACAACTCCCAAACTCAAGGTCAATGCTCACCAAACCCTTCTAGTGTTTTCTGTTGGTCATGGGAGGCCTGTATGCCCCAGTTGATTCAATTCTATCATGCTATTTGATTGTAGGTGAACTATAAATTCCAGCAACAATCTATCTATCTATAACTATGGCTGGATGGCTCTTTGTCAGGAGGACTTTGATTACGTTTTCTTGCCCTGATGAAGGGAGTTGGATTGGATGGTCTTAAGTATTTTCCTGTTGGTCATGGGGGTTCTGTGTGGGAAGTTTGCCCCAATTCTGTCGTTTGTGGGTTTCAGAATGCTCTTTGATTGTAAGTGAACTGTGAATCCCAGTGACTACAATTCCCAAACGTTAAGGTCTGTTTCCCCTAATCTCCATCTGTGTTCATAGTTGGGTGTATTGGGTGCTTGTGCCAAGTTTGGTCCAGATCCATTACTGTTTGAGTCCACAGCGCTCTCTGGATGTAGGTGAACTACAACTCCCAAACTCAAAGTCAATGCCCACCAAACCCTTCTAGTGTTTTTTGTTCATCAGGGGAGTTCTGTGTGCCAAGTTTGGTTCAATTCCATCTTCGATGGAGTTCAGAATGCTCTTTGATTATAGGTGAACTATAAATCCCAGCAACTACAACTCCCAAATGACAAAATCATAATTTTTTGAGTGATGGTCACTCCTTGTGTTATGAGACGTTTTGTTGCCAAATTTGGTGTGATTTCGTTCATTGGTTCTTTTGTTTTTAAGGAACTCATTATGCACAGAGCATTTTTATATAGATAATTATATTGTACCTCTGCTATTACTGCTTTGCAAACAGAACTAGAATATTATTATTATTATTATATTGTATGCATGCTATTACTGCAAACAGAACTGGGATGATATTATTATTATTATTATTATTATTATTATTATTATTATCATTATCACACTATTACTGCTTTGCAAAGAGAACTGGGATAGTATTATTAATATGCCTAGAGAGAACATATCCAACAAATCCTCAGATAACCAAATCTGCAAAAGCTTAAACCTGAGGATGCAGAAGGCCAACAATGATGAAACGGCGCAATGGATACAAATGCATAAAAAGCCGACCTCGTTCCACTTACCACAATCATCCTGGGATTCAGGAGAGTGAGGTCTAAGTCATGGATGTCCGGATAGCGGGGATAATCCTCCGCCATTTCTGCGTACGAGAGCCGGGGTTGGCTGGCACTCTGAAAGATGGGGAAAACACACTTATTAGCATCACAAGCACAAAAAAGTGTCACCACCGATGCCTTTTGTGGCAGTGCAATGCTGGATCCGCACTGGGTTTTAGTCGAAACATTATGCGAGAGGTCCCGAGGCACCAGGGCCTTCCAACAGATTGTTATCTCAGTTGTTATTGTGCTGCAGCCCAACCACCTATGTGACTTCTTTCCCCCCAAGATGAAGAGCTAATTAGCCCAAATACATATAGCTCAGCCAGCTCTCTAGTTCTATATTGATCTATTAGGCTTGGGCGATCAAGAAAAAAATTGGTTCCAAACTCGTTTCGTTTCTAGGGTGCGCTAGCGTTTCGAAATTCTGAGGACTTCGGAAATTTAAGATTTCAAAATTTCGTAAATTTCGTTAATGGCGGATGCGATCGCGCAATATGCTAAAAAAAACCTCCAAATGGGACAGGGGGAACTTCTGAAACTTCCCTCTCCCTCTGTTGTTGACGGTTGGTGTGATAAAACAAACAACTATATTATATTATATTATAATTATATTATTATATTGTTGTACATTATATTATAATATTATTATATTATATTATTGTATATTATATTATATAATTACATATTATATTAGATTATTATATATTATATTATTATTATATTACTATATTATATATTATTATAATAATATAATATAATAATTTATTATATATATTATATATATTATGAAGGTAAAGGTAGTCCCCTGACATTAAGTCCAGTCATGTCTGACTCTGGGGTGTGGTGCTCATCTCCATTTCTAAGCCGAGGAGCCAGCGTTGTCCGTAGACACCTCCAAGGTCATGTGGCCGGCATGACTGCATGGAGCGCCGTTACCTTCCCGCCGGAGCGGTACCTATTAATCTACTCACATTTGCATGTTTTCGAACTGCTAGGTTGGCAGAAGCTAGGGCTGACAGCGGAAGCTCACGCCGCTCCCCGGAATCGAACCTGCGACCTTTCGATCAACAAGCTCAGCAGCTCAGTGCTTTAACCCACTGCGCCACCAGGGGCTCCTATTATTATATTATATTATTGTATATTATATTATTATTATATATTATATTATAATATATTATATTATAATATACAATATAATATAATATACTTCCTGACTGTGAGAGCCGTTCAGCAGTGGAACTCTCTGCCCCGGAGTGTGGTGGAGGCTCCTTCTTTGGAAGCTTTTAAGCAGAGGCTGGATGGCCATTTGTCAGGGGTGATTTGAATGCAATTCCTGCTTCTTGGCAGGGGGCTGGACTGGATGGCTCATGAGGTCTCTTCCAACTCTTTGATTCTATGATTCTATGATTCTAATGCACCAGACATATGAAAATAATTACGAAATAATTATGAAAATTGGAAAAAATTGTTTCGATTCATAATTACTCCTCACACTACTCCTGCATGGCTCGATATTGGATCGTAAGCTAATTTAAATATAAATCAATAATGAATAACGAAATTAACGAACTGGATCGCCCAAGCCTACTATCTATCTATTATCTATCTTAGTTCTATATGTAGATAGTTCTACCTACATCTATCAATCTTAGTTCTATAAATCGATCGATCAATTGATCTACTATCTAGTTCTACTTCTATCTATTTATCTTGTTCTATATCTATCTTGGAACTAAAGAAGATAGTTTAAGAAACCAATTTTCCCCATGGAGACACTGTCTAACAAACACCTGGAATCCCTTTGTTTATCTTCCAAACGCTGAGAAAACTGCAATTGCCTCTGCTTAGACCTCAACAGATTGGATGCCTGACGACACACCTCAAAAGCTTGGGGAGCGATTTCAAAGTTTGGACTAAAACCAGCCACAGATGCAAAGAGCAGGGAAACCCACCGACTGGTTCTCGGCGTAGCAGACACCCCTCACGAGCAACGTGACCAGCTGTGAGCGCAAGATCAGGCCGTGAAAGGTCAAAGGGCGGAAGCGCTCCTCCATGGTCCACTCCTCGCTGGGCGACTGGTCCGGATACAAGTTGGGGTACGGAGTATATCTGGAAAGAGATGGAGTACTTCACTGTTAACATTACTAGTAGTAGTACTGGGACTGTGGCGCAGCTGTCTGAGTGTCAGCTGCATTAAGATCACTTCTGACCAAAAGGTCATGAGTTCGAAGCCAGCCCGGGTCAGAGTGAGCTTCCGACCAATTGCGTAGCTTGTTGTTGACCTTTGCAACCCGAAAGACAGTTGCATCTGTCAAATAGGAAAACTAGGTACTACCTATGTGTGGGGAGGCTAATTTAACTAATTTACAAGGCCATAAAAAAAACTCCAGCAAAAGCTTGCAGGGAATGCAGTAGTACTTCATCAGTGTCGCAGATGGACGATGAAAGTGACAGCTCCCCTGGCGGCTAGAAAAGTTAAATAGCCTTTGACTGTCTGTCTATATCTGTTGTGTGTTTTTGGCATTGAATGTTTGCCATATATGTGTACATTGTAATCCGCCCTGAGTCCCCTGCGGGGTGAGAAGGGCGGAATATAAATACTGTAAATATATAGTAATAGTTGTTGTTGCTGTTGTTTAGTACAATTCCATGCAAGACGTTGTTTCCCTTCTATAGGCGTCACTATTATTTGTGGTTTCACAGTAAGCCCAGGACTGTGGGTACAGATCCCCCACAATGGGTCATGATGAAAATAATATTAAATACCCTGTGTGTATATAAGTGTTAAGCATGTGCATGATCTCCTGCTGTGATGCCCTCTTGCTATGTGGACCTCTTGCCGTGATTCTTTGCCATGTGCATGTATTGCTATAATTGTCGCTTTTTGTTGCGTTGTTGTGAGTATATTTCCAAATATATTGAAAGCAGGCTTGATATAAATAGTAGTACATATAGCAACAAGCAAAGAATAAAACCCCCAAAATGAGTTTGGATGAAAAGCAAGAGCTCAAGTGGTGAGCGGCAATCAAGGTCAGAGGCTGTGCTATAAATCTCTGCCAACTACGGATAAAGACTCTGCAAGTGTTTCGAGTTACTATAAATCTCTGCCAACTACGGATAAAGACTCTGCAAGTGTTTCGAGTTACTAAAAATCTCTGCCAACTACGGATAAAGACTCTGCAAGTGTTTCGAGTTACTAAAAATCTCTGCCAACTACGGATAAAGACTCTGCAAGTGTTTTGAGTTACCATAAATCTCTGCCAACTACGGATAAAGACTCTGCAAGTGTTTCGAGTTACCATAAATCTCTGTCAACTATGGATAAAGACTCTGCAAGTGTTTCGAGTTACTATAAATCTCTGCCAACTACGGATAGACTCTGCAAGTGTTTCGAGTTACTATACATCTCTGCCAACTACGGATAAAGACTCTGCAAGTGTTTCGAGTTACTAAAAATCTCTGCCAACTACGGATAAAGACTCTGCAAGTGTTTCGAGTTACTAAAAATCTCTGCCAACTACGGATAAAGACTCTGCAAGTGTTTCGAGTTACTAAAAATCTCTGCCAACTACGGATAAAGACTCTGCAAGTGTTTTGAGTTACCATAAATCTCTGCCAACTACGGATAAAGACTCTGCAAGTGTTTCGAGTTACCATAAATCTCTGTCAACTATGGATAAAGACTCTGCAAGTGTTTCGAGTTACTATAAATCTCTGCCAACTACGGATAGACTCTGCAAGTGTTTCGAGTTACTATACATCTCTGCCAACTACGGATAAAGACTCTGCAAGTGTTTCGAGTTACTATAAATCTCTGCCAACTACGGATAAAGACTCTGCAAGTGTTTCGAGTTACTATAAATCTCTGCCAACTACGGATAAAGACTCTGCAAGTGTTTCGAGTTACTATAAATCTCTGCCAACTACGGATAAAGGCTCTGCAAGTGTTTCGAGTTACTATAAATCTCTGCCAACTACGGATAAAGACTCTGCAAGTGTTTTGAGTTACTATAAATCTCTGCCAACTACGGATAAAGACTCTGCAAGTGTTTTTGGTTTGAGTTAAGTGCTCGCCTTGAGAGAATAAAAGACATACGCGTCACATCCGGATTCAACACTTACCTCCGTTCTAGCATCTGTTGCAGCATGTCCTCTGTTTCCGAAGGCTCTTCTGTTGCTATGCGGTCGTCACAAACGTTGCGCAGCTCGCTGGATGGATAGGACTTCATGGACTGGCTTCGCTTGCGCTGCTCGCCAGCCCTGGTCAGGATGCTGGACTTCTGGGAGGCAAGAAAGAAAAGTGCAATAACTGGGCAATGTGGTCACCTCTGCAGTGTGCTGTTGAGTCTTCCAATTGCAAGTGTCCCTTAACCATTTGAAGAAACAAAATGCCGTGGGATTGATAGACGCCGTTTTGCTCACCTTGAACTTGATGTTGTTGCTGATGAGCTGGTCCCACTTCATGAACTCCTTCTCGTAGGCCCGGTTCTCGGTGACCACGGGGAAGGCGTGATGCACCGTCGTGCGCAGGATGCTCACCAGGGACTGGATGCGCGTGTGCGGGTAGACGTACATCAGGTTGGGCTCCATGATGTCGCAGGCTCGCAACCTGCCAGTGGAAGGGAAGAACCAGTCATCTATATACTGTACACAATATAAGCCAAGATGGCTTCCACTTCCAGAGACCACTGCAACTCCCACCAATGACAGACCTGGACCAAATTTGGCACACAGATTCCGCCATGACCCACTTTACGTCCTGGTGAAGTTTGGGAGCATAAAGATAACATAGCTACCAAATCACATCCAAATAAGTAAAAGAGTAAGCCGCCATTGCATCGTACTTGTCCATCTCGGCTTTCGTTTCCCATTCCAGCAAAGGGACTCCCCGCAGGTTGATGTAGACGTCGTAGATGCCCTTGTTGAAGAAGTCGCCGGTCCATTTGGCCACCTGGGAGGAAAAGATTCGGCATAAGAGTCATTGTGTCTCCAAGCAAGAGCCAGAGATGTTCCGTTTTCCCTCCACCATAGACATCCCAGTGTTCATTACTCTCTCCATTGGTGAGAGCCACCCAAGTGAAGACTTTCGTGCAGGGACAATTTCATCCTAGATTTTATGTGTGTCCTCCACCACAGGCACCACAGGGTTCCTGACTCTCTCCATTGGTGAGAGCCACGCAAGTGAAGACTTTCATTCGGGGACAATTTTATCCTAGATTTTATGTGTTTTTTCCACCACAGGCACCCCAGTGTTCCTGACTCCCTCCTTTGGTGAGAGCCACCCAAGTGAAGACTTTCATTTGGGGACAATTTCATCCTAGATTTTATGTGTGTCCTCCACCACAGGCACCCCAGTGTTCCTTTCTGGAACCACCCAAGTGAAGGCTTTCATTCAGGGACAATTTCATCCTAGATTTGATGTATTTCATCCACTACAGGAACCCCAGAGTTCCTGACTCTCTCCATTGGTGAGAACCACCCAAGTGAAGGCTTTCATTTGGGGAGAATTTCATCCTAGATTTAATGTGCTTCCTCCACCTGAGGCATCCCAGTGTTCCTGACTCTCTCCATTGGTGAGAGCCACCCAAGTGAAAGCTTTCATTCGGGGACAATTTCATCCTAGATTTTATGTGTGTCCTCCACCACAGTGTTCCTTTCTGGAACCACCCAAGTGAAGGCTTTCATTCGGGGACAATTTCATCCTAGATTTAATGTGTGTCCTCCACCACAGGCACCCCAGTGTTCCTTTCTCCATTGGTGAGAGCCACCCAAGTGAAGACTTTCAATCAGGGACAATTTCATCCTAGATTTTATGTGTGTCCTTCACCACAGGCATCCCAGTGTTCCTGGCTCTCTCCATTGGTGTGGAATTTGCATGACTCTGCAACCCACCATCAGCGTGATCATGATGGGCAGCCCGTATGTGATCTCATTGGTGGACTCGATCAGGATGACGGTCAAGCTGATGGTCATCCGGACCACGCCGCCCAAGAAGGCTGCCGCTCCGATCAGCGCAAACGTCCCCGAGTAGATGTGGTCCAGGCCGATGTAGCTGCGAGCGGAAAACCATGCGAGCATCAGCACCTGGCGGGATGAAGCTCCACCCCCTAAGTGATGTAGCCCCGCCCCCAGAGGCTGTGCCGCCGCCCACCTTTTCAGGAGGTTGGCCACCAGGCGCCCAAAGGCCGCGCCACAAAGCAGCGAAGGGACAAAGAGGCCGCTGGGCACCGAAATCCCATAAGTCCAGCAGGAAAGCAAGAAGTACAAGAGGAAAAACAAGGCGAGCGTGACGGGGCTGAAGGTCCCTGCGATGGGAAAAGAAGAGGAGGAGGAGCCAGATGAAACCGAAGCCCCGCCTCTCGATAATAGGCCACGCCCCTTTTATGCAAGCTTTGCCCCCAAAAGCCAACGCATAGCAATGACACCCCTCTGATGCAGACTGCGACCGTACCCTCCTGGTGGAAGAGCTGCAAGATGGCCGACTCCTGGGGGTTGAAGAAGAGGGTGGCCATGTCGTTGTAGGTGTCGTTGGGGCAGAAGAAGGTCTTGATGCTGGAGTTGACTTCCTCGGACGACGAGCCCTGAGCAACGCCAAGCCACCCAGTCAGTTCCATCCACACTCGCAATGGGACACCCCAGGGTTCTTTACTCTTTCCACTGGTGTGGAATTTGCTTGACAACCCCCACCCACAATGGACATCCCAGGGTTCCTTACTCTCTCCACCGATGTGGAATTTGCATGACCTACACTCGCAAATGGACAATCCAGGCTTCCTTACTCTCTCCACTGGTGTGGAATTTGCATCTCTCTCTCTCTCTCTCGCGCGCCCCCCCCCCCCCCACCTCTCCCTTAACTCTTTCCTATGGTTTGGAGGAATAGACCTTGATTCTGGGAGTTGTGGTTCACCCTTAGCTGACAAATGCCCTTTGGGGTGTTACCTGCAGGCTGAGCGAGGTGTTGTCTCCGTGATTGGCGGACGAGAGGGGGCGGCACTCCCCCAGAACCATCGAGGCGACAAAGATCACAAGGGTGGTGCTCAGGCACACCAGGAGGCTCTCCAAGACCCTGCACGGCAAGAGGGTCACTCATCTCACATACCTGGGGAGAGCTTTAGCGTGATCGACCAGCCCCGGGTCGGACTAGATAGACTTTGGGGTCTCACCTCACCAGCTTGGGCTTGGGGTGGACGTTGCGCATGCGGTACTTGGCCAGGCGCTTGTTGAGGCAGTTGAAGGCGGCCCCCAGGAGGCCCCCCAGGACCCCCATCAGGATGAAGAAGCCCAGGTCCACCACCGTCCACAGGTGGCACTTCTTGTCCGACTCCGAGCACTGCAGGGAGAGACAGGCAAAGGATCCCAGAGTCGAGAGGGACCCCCAAAGGTCATCCAGTCCAACCCCCTTTTGGCAGGCAGTAAGACAGAATAATAATAATAATAATAATAATAATAATTATTATTATTATTATTAGCACTGCTGGCTAAAAAAGAATGTAGCCCCGCCCCGCCTCTCAAACAAAGCAAACACTCACAGCAGCTAATTTTAAACACTCACTCAGATTCCTAGTGCCCTCTAAGACAAGGCTTACCTGAAGCAGAAGGGAACAAAATGGCTTCTTGCTTCCTCAACTTCTGTGGGAGCCCTTGAGGTCATCCAAACCACCACCACCCCCCTTTGCAAAGACAGGGCCCTTGTCAAAGTCCGGTTGCCCTTTAATGCTGCCCACCTTGAACTCCCCGAAGTTGAGCAACCCCGGCAACTCAAAGGAGCCCCAACTTCCAAAGCGGATCCCGGAGCGGAAAAAGTTGAGCGTGAAGGTGGCCGCCATGGAGCAGAAGAGCTGCGAAGGAGAGAAAGGGTTAAATCAGCAGATAAACAAACAACAACAACAACAACAACATTGTGTTCTGTTTGGGGCCCTTACCACTTTCCAGGTGAGGCCTTGGTTCCAGAAGGAAGAGCCTTCTTCCAGGCTGAAGAGAGTCCCGCCAATGGGGGCCCCAAAGGCCGCTGCCACCCCGGCCGCCGCTCCGGCCGAGACAAAGTCCCTTTTGTCCCTACGAAGAAAAAGCCAGAGGGGTCAGATTGCCCCCAAAAGAGTCCACTGAATTCAAAGGGACCCCCAAAGGCCATCCAGTCCAACCCCCTTCTACCTGCCAGGCTGGAAGACAGCATTACTATTATATTACTATATTACTATATTACTATTATTATTGTTGTTATTATTACCATAGATACCCCCAAAGTATACCCAGTCCAGCCCCATTCAACCCCTCCCAACAGACGGCCATCCAGCCTGTGTTTAACACTTCTATAGTCTCCTAAAGTTGGAAATATATTGTATTATTATTATATACTAGTCGTCCCCTGCCACACGTTGTTGTGGCCCAGTCCATTTTAGTCCATTTTAGTAATTGTTGATATAATAATCTGATCAGTTTTTTTTCTTTTTGCATTATCAATTCCCAGATTCTTGATTGAAACCATTTTTTTTGTCTTCTTTATATCCTTGATGGATTTGATAGTATTGGAGCCAAGTTAATTTTGGATTTAATTGTTTAATTTCTTCGTAATATTTAATTACTAACTTTTGATTATTCGATTTTTAAGTATTTGTTG
Organism: Anolis sagrei; assembly: GCF_037176765.1. NCBI lineage: Eukaryota > Metazoa > Chordata > Lepidosauria > Squamata > Anolidae > Anolis > Anolis sagrei. The sequence continues at coordinate 10,107,869 of NC_090033.1, forward strand.
ATAAGTTAACCGATTCTCTTCAGCGAGCTCTCTTTTGTGTCTGGCCTCCATTGGGGATATCCATAGTGGAGTCTTGTTATATGATCTTGATTTAAATTTTCCCATGTTTTAATCAAAGATGTTCTTACGTAATGATTGCTGATTTTTTTTTCAACTTTTCTTTTATTGTACCGTAAGTATCCATGCCAACCTACTCTGAGATCATGGCCTTCTAAGATTAGCAATTTTGTGTTTCTTAGGGTGGACCACTCCTTTATCCCTACTAAATTACAAGCTTCATAATATTATTATGATTTTATTGTATTAATATATGATAATCATTATTATATTTTCATATTATAATCCTTATTATGATTATATTATTATCATATTATCATTGTTGTTGTTCATTCGTTCAGTCGCCTCCGACTCTTCGTGACCTCATGGACCAGCCCACGCCAGAGCTCCCTGTCGGCCGTCACCACCCCCAGCTCCTTCAAGGTCAGTCCCGTCACTTCAAGGATGCCATCCATCCATCTTGCCCTTGGTCGGCCCCTCTTCCTTTTGCCTTCCACTTTCCCCAGCATCATTGTCTTCTCCAGGCTTTGCTATCTCCTCATGATGTGGCCAAAGGACTTCAACTTTGTCTCTAGTCTCCTTCCCTCCAGTGAGCAGTCGGGCTTTATTTCCTGGAGGATGGACTGGTTGGATCTTCTCGCAGTCCAAGGCACTCTCAGAACTTTCCTCCAACACCACAGTTCAAAAGCATTTCTCTTCCTTCGCTCAGCCTTCCCTAAGGTCCAGCTCTCACATCCGTAGGTGACTACAGGGAAGACCATGGCTTTGGCTAGGCAATGGATCTTGGTTGCCAGTCTGATGTCTCTACTCTTGACTATTTTATCGAGACTGGACATTGCTCTCCTCCCAAGAAGGAAGCGTCTTCTGATTTCCTGGCCACAGTCTGCATCTGCAGTCATCTTTGCACCTAGAAATACAAAGTCTGTCACGGCCTCCACGATTTCTCCCTCTATTTCCCAGTTGTCAATCATTCTTGTTGCCATAATCTTGGTTTTTTTGACGTTTAGCTGCAACCCGGCTTTTGCGCTTTCTTCTTTCACCTTGATTAGAAGGCTCCTCAGGTCCTCCTCGCTTTCGGCCATCAGAGTGGTGTCATCTGCATATCTGAGGTTGTTAATGTTTCTTCCAGCCATTTCCACCCCAGCTTTGCATTCCTCAAGCCCCGCACATCCTCGCATGATGTGTTCTGCATACAAGTTCAAAAGGTTGGGTGAGAGTACGCAGCCTTGCCGGACGCCTTTCCCAGTCTTGAACCAGTCTGTTCCTCTGTGGTCAGTTCTGACTGTTGCTCCTTGGTCCTTGTACAGATTCCTCAGGAGAGAGGGAAGGGGGCTTGGGATGCCCATCCCACCAAGAACGTGCCACAATTTATTATGATCCACAGAGTCAAAGTCTTTAGAATAGTCAATGAAGCAGAAGTCGATGTTTTTCTGAAACTCCCTGCCTTTCTCCATTATCCAGCATCCGGATATTGGCAATCTGGTCTCTCGTTCCTCTGCTTTTTCTAAACCCAGCTTGAACATCTGGCAACTCTCGCTCCATGTCTTGCTGGAGTCTTCCTTCCTAATATTATCATTATTAATATAAAAATGATGGTATGAAAATGTTATTATTATGATGTTACTATTATTATTATATTATCAGATTATCATTATATTATTATATTTTCTTATATATTATATTATTATTGTATTTTTATTATCATTATCATATTATTATTATATTACCACTGCATTAGTATCATTATATTATTATGATTTTATCGTATTATTATACGATCATCATCATTATATTTCCATATTATTATTTCTATTATTTCCTTATTACGATTATATTATCATATTATCAATCTATTGTGACATTATTATCATTCTGCTATAATTGCTATTATTGTATTATCATTATTAATATAAAAATGATGGTATGAAAATTTTATTATCATTATCATATTATTATTATATTATCATTACATTAGTAGCATTATATTATTATGATTTTATCGTATTATATTATCATTATTATATTATCATTCTATTCTATTCTATTATCATTTTATTATTATATTTTCTTATATATTATATTATTATTGTATTTTTATTATCATTATCATATTATTATTATATTACCACTGCATTAGTATCATTATATTATTATGATTTTATCGTATTATTATACGATCATCATCATTACATTTTCATATTATTATTTCTATTATTTCCTTATTACGATTATATTATTATCATATTATCACTCTATTGTGACATTGTTATCATTCTGCTATAATTGTGATTATTGTATTATCATTATTAATATAATAATAATGGTATGAAATTTTTATTATCATGTTATAATTATAAGTATATTCATAGTGGTTTCCATACCTGTCGCTGCGGAAGTAGGGGAAGTTGAACCGGATCTTTCGTAAAGAGATGCTTTGGAACTGGAGAAGCCGGAGAGAGAGAGAACGAGAAAAAAGAAAGAAAGGAGAGAAAGAGAGAGAAAAAGAAGAGGATGAACAATGAGATACAACCCTCCCTGACATAGCAAGAAGCTGTCGTACGCAACAATTAACACATTTTTATTAATTAGGATTTTATTAATTAATAATTTTTATTAATTAGGATTTTATTAATTAATAATTATGGACAAAGGAAATGTTTCCCACATGCCGCTGCACTACAACTCCCAGCAGCCCTAGCCAACGATGAGATTTAGGAGTTCACTATGGGTCCAAACTGTGTTGTTTCACAGTGTAAACAGACCCAAAGAGTAACTGAAAGACAAGAAACGAGTGGAAGTTCCTTTTTCTCTGACTCACCTGAGGCAGGCCGGCCCCAACGATGGCCCCGCTGTGGATCATGGGTCCTTCTTTCCCCACAAAGAGACCTGGAAAAACAAATATTATTATTACAGGTCCATAATAATAATAATAATAATAATAATAATAATAATAATAATAATAATAATGGTATTTATTTATTTATATTATTTATATTCCGTATTTATATTTACAGTATTTATATTTATATTTCCCTTAAAGGGAGCATCTATACTGTCACCACTGGGACCCCCTTGACTGGCTGTGCCAGAGTTTTTGCAGTTCGATCTTTAAATCCTCATATCTGCACCGGGAGTTTGGGAGTTGTAGTTCACCTACATCCAGAGAGCATTGTGGACTCAAATGATGGATCTGGACCAAACTTGGCACAAGCACTCAATACCAGCCCGGGTTGGAGTGGGCTTCCGACCAGATTTGTGTAGCCTGCTGTCAACCTTTGCAGCCTGAAAGACAGTTGCATCTGTCAAGTAGGAAATTTAGGAGGCTAATTTAACTAATTTATGAGGCCATAAAAATCTCCAGCAAGCGTGCAAAGAATGAGGAAGTACTTCATCAGTGTCGCAGATAGATGGTGAAGCGACAGCTCCCCTGTTGGCCAGAAAAAAGTTGGAATGTTAAATAGCCTCTATGTGTCTGCCTATATATGTTGGGTGTCTATGGCATTGAATGTTTGTCATGTATATGTACATTGTAATCCGCCCTGAGTCCCCTGCGGGGTGAGAAGGGCAGAATATAAATACTGTAAATAAATAAATAATAAGATTAGAGGGACCAAAATGTGTATATATTACAACCATGCAACACGATTTTTGTACTGTGAAAGTCTATCGAGATCTAGAAACATCAGGAACGCCTCATACAGTCTGTAAATACTGTAAATAAATAAATAAATAAATAAATAAATAAATATTATTATTTATATTATTATTATTATTATTATTACAGACCTCGTCATAAATACATGTAATTTATTATTACTAGTAGTATTACTAGTACTATTATTACATTATTGTTATTATTATTATTATTATTATTATTATTATAGACCTGGTCAATAACACATTGTATTCATTATTATTATTACTACAACTATTATTAGTACTATTACAATATTATTATTATTATTACAAACCTGGTCAGTAATACATGTAATTTATTATTATTATTATTATTATTAGTAGTAGTAGTAGTAGTAGTACTATTATTACAATATTATTATTATTACATTATTATTATTATTATTATTATTATTATTACAGACCTGCTCAATAACACATTTTATTATTATTATTATTATTATTATTATTATTACTACTACTTCTATTATTATCACTGTTATTACAATATTATTATTATAATTATTAAAATATTATCATTACTATTATTTTTATTACAGACCTGGTCAGTAATACATGTAATTTATTATTATTAGTAGTAGTACTATTATTAGTACTATTTCTACAATATTATTATTATTACATTATTATTATTATTATTATTATTATTATTACAGACCTGATCAATAACACATTTTATTTATTATTATTATTACTACTACTATTATTAGTACTATTATTAAATCATTATTATTATTATTACAGACCTGATCAATAACACATTTTATTATTATTATTACTACTTCTATTATGAGCACTGTTATTACATTATTATTATTATTATTATTATTATTATTACAATATTATCATTACTATTATTATTATTATTACAGACCTGGTCAATAACACTTTATTTATTTATTTATTTAATTATTATTATTATTATTATTAGTAGTAGTAGTAGTACTATTAGTACTATTATTACAATATTATTATTACTATTATTATTATTACAGACCTGGTCAATAACACATTTTATTTATTATTATTATTATTATTATTAGTAGTAGTAGTACTAGTAGTACTATTAGTACTATTATTACAATATTATTATTACAATATTATCATTACTATTATTATTATTACAGACCTGGTCAATAACACATTTTATTTATTTATTATTATTATTATTATTATTATTATTATTATTATTATTATTACTATTAGTACTTTTATTACAATATTAATATTATTATTATTACAATATTATTATTACTATTATTATTATTATTACAGATCTTCTCTATAATACATTTTTGTTATAATTTATTACCCGCCTCTCCAGGCGGCTCGAATTCAAAAACATATGGAGGTCAAATATATACAATATGTTACATATAATTAATGTGCGCCTTTTCTCTGTCGAACAGTGCCGGCCAAAGCTCGGTGCCCAGCACAACTATCGAAGCTCGAAGTGGTGCCAAATTGCACCCCTCTTGCCGTGCAGAGGTCCTCACCTCCGGCCACGCTGAAGAGCACCCCCAGGGCCTTGCAGAGCAGGGTCCGCAGGCGCACGACCCCCGGGACCTTCACACCATTCAAGTAGCACTTGATTTCGGGGATCCCAGAGCCGGCTGCCTCTGGCTGCGGAGAGGGGGGCGGAAAAGATGGTCACCTTGGGGAGCAAAGCAAGATCTATATATCTCTCTTCCTATATCTATCTGTTATATCTACCTATATATCTATCTAGCTATATTAGAGTTTTCGAGTTTTTTAATACTTGTAGTCAGGGACCACCAAACGCAGCATTGCCCAGACACGCATCAAGGAACATGAAAGGCACTGCAGACTACTTCAGCCAGAGAAGTCAGCCATAGCAGAGCACCTGATGAACCAGCCTGGACACAGCATATTATTTGAGGACACAGAAGTGCTGGACCACTCTCACAACCACCATGTCAGACTACACAGAGAAGCCATTGAAATCCACAAGCATGTGGACAATTTCAACAGAAAGGAAGAGACCATGAAAATGAACAAAATCTGGCTACCAGTATTAAAAAAACCTCTAAAATTACAACAGCAAAACAGCAGAGAGGAAACAAACAAGGACATCTAATCACCTCTCAACAAAAGATTGCTCCTTTGTCCCACACAAAGGAATCTTGTCTGTTGGAGCTAGGTGTGAATGTTTCAACTGAGCACCTTGATTAACATTTGAGTCGCCTGCGGGCTGATATGGGCGGGATAGAAATAATGTAAATAAATAAATAAATAAATAAAATTGATGGCCTGGCAGTGCCTGGGGCAATCTTTTGTTGAGAGGTGATTAGATATCCCTGATTGTTTCCTCTCTGTTGTTGTGCTGTTGCAATTTTAGAGTTTTTGAATACCAGTAGCCAGACTTTGTTCATTTTCACGGTTTTCTCCTTTCTGTTGACATTGTCCCAATTCTTCTTGTGGATTTCAGTGGCTTCACTGTGTCGCCTGACCTGGTGGTTGTGAGAGTGGTTCAGCATTTCTGTTTTCTCAAATAATATGTAGTGTTGGTTCATCAAACGCAGAAGCATTGCCCAAACACGAATCAAGGAACATGCAAGGCACTGTAGACTCCTTCAACCAGAGAAGTCAATCAAGGAGAGGAAACAATCAAGGACATCTAATCACCTCTCAACAAAAGATTGCTCCAGGCACTGACAAGCCATCAAATGCTAATCAAGGTGGTCAGTTGAAACATTCCCACCTAGCTCCAACAGACAAAAGTCCTTTGTCTCACCCTGGTCATTCCACAGATATATAAACCCATTTTCCTACTTCCAACAGACCTCACTGCCTCTGAGGATGCTTGCCATAGATGCAGGCGAAATGTCAGGAGGGAATGCCTCTAGAACATGGCCATATAGCCCCAAAAAACCTACAACAACCCATTCCCACCTAGCTCCAGCAGACAAGAGTCCTTTGTCCCACCCTGGTCATGCCACAGATATATAAACCCTTTTTCCTACTTCCAACAGACCTCACTACCTCTGAGGATGCTTGCCATAGATGCAGGCGAAATGTCAGGAGGGAATGCCTCTAGAGCATGGCCATATAGCCCCAAAAAACCTACAACAACCCATTCCCACCTAGCTCCAGCAGACAAGAGTCCTTTGTCCCACCCTGGTCATGCCACAGATATATAAACCCATGTTCCTAGTTCCAACAGACCTCACTACCTCTGAGGATGCTTGCCATAGATGCAGGCGAAATGTCAGGAGGGAATGCCTCTAGAGCATGGCCATATAGCCCCAAAAAACCTACAACAACCCATTCCCACCTAGCTCCAGCAGACAAGAGTCCTTTGTCCCACCCTGGTCATTCCACAGATATATAAACCCATGTTCCTAGTTCCAACAGACCTCACTACCTCTGAGGATGCTTGCCATAGATGCAGGCGAAATGTCAGGAGGGAATGCCTCTAGAGCATGGCCATATAGCCCGAAAAAAAAACTACAACAACCCATTCACACCTAGCTCCAGCAGACAAGAGTCCTTTGTCTCACCCTGGTCATTCCACAGATATATAAACCCTTTTTCCTACTTCCAACAGACCTCACTACCTCTGAGGATGCTTGCCATAGATGCAGGCGAAACGTCAGGAGAAAATGCCTCTAGAATATCGCCATATAGCCCGAAATAAAAACTTACAACAACCCAGTGATTCCGGCCATGAAAGCCTTCGACAATATAGAAAATACTGTGTTTTCTGGTGGTCTTTGGTGACCCTTTGCACCCCCCTGGTGACCCCCCCCCCCAATCCAGGGTCTTGACTTCCCAGGTTGAGAAATGCTGCCTTAAGGCCATCCAGTCCAACTCCCTTCACCAGGGCAAGAAAATATAATCAAAGCCCTCCTGACAAAGGGCCATCCAGCCATTCACACACACACACACACACAGACAGACATATATGTATATGACAGATATAGTGTCATAGATGTGAAAGGAACCCCTAAAGAAAGACAATGATATGTTGGATGTTCCAGAGTAGGCAAACCAACACTCTCCACATCAACACTCATAAAGAAACCGCAAGAAATACTGTTTACCCACAAGCATAAAGAAATTACATATATTAGAAACCAACTCATTACTTTATTTTCCAGATCACTAGACTGGGCCACAGCAACGCCTGGCAGGGGACCGCTAGGATAGATAGATAGATAGATAGATAGATAGATAGATAGATAGATAGATAGATAGATAGATAGGCTATGGCTTGCCCTGCGTTACCTGGATCAAGACGAGGAGGCTGGAGAGGAAGATGAAGGTGAGGTTGAAGCTGAGCAGCTCCAAGAGGGAGACGGCCAGGCAGCCGCGTTGGCTGCACGCCTCCACCGCTGCAAGGCACGAGCGTCAAGGAAACACGCATCCAAACTGAGGACACACCTATAGAACCTGGGACTGGTGGAGGGTTCTGGGTTGGACTAGACATCCCTTGGGGACCCCTTTGAAGCAGAGCTCTATATGAGGGCCCAAAAGGCTCGCCGAAAGCAAGCAGAAAGGATACAGTTCTGCACAACGTGGAACTTGATGCGGGTGAAGAGCCGCACGAAGAAGTCCACAAAGAGACCCACCTGGGAAAGAAGAGTGGGAAAGGAGGGGAAGGTTGGGAGGAATCCATCAAAGTTTGGCATTTCCCTGCAGCAAGGATGGATGGATGGATAGATAGATAGGGTAGATAGACAGAGATAGGATAGATAGAGTACATAGACATAGACAGGATCAATAGATAGGGTAGATAGGTAGGTAGGTAGGTAGGTAGATAGATAGATAGATAGATAGATAGGATAGATAGTGCATAGACATAGACAGGATCAATAGATAGGGTAGGTAGGATAGAGTAAATAGACATAGACAGGATCAATAGATAGGGTAGGTAGATAGACAGATAGATAGGATAAACATAGATAGGATCAATAGATACGATAGGTAGGTAGGTAGGTAGGTAGGTAGACAGATAGATAGATAGATAGGATAGATTGACATAGATAGGATCAATAGATAGGGTAGGTAGGTGGATGGATGGATGGATAGATAGATAGACATAGATAGGATCAATAGATAGGGTAGGTAGGTAGGTAGATAGATATGATAGACAGGATCAATAGATAGGGTAGGTAGGATAGATAGAGTACATAGACATAGACAGGATCAATAGATAGGGTAGGTAGGTAGGTAGATAGGATAGGTAGACAGATAGGATCAATAGATAGCGTAGGTAGATAGATAGGATAGGATAGACATAGACAAGATCAACAGATAGAATAGATAGACAGAGATAGGATAGATACAGTACATAGACATAGACAGGATCAATAAATAGAATAGAGATAGGATAGATACAGTACATAGACATAGACAGGATCATTAAATAGAATAGATAGAGATAGGATAGATACAGTACATAGACATAGACAGGATCAATAAATAGGGTAGATGCAGAGAGATATGATAGATACAGTACATAGACATAGACAGGATCAATAGATAGGGTAGATCAGTGGTTCTCAACCTTTCTAACACCGGGACACCTAAATATGATTCCTCATGTTGTGGTGACCCCCAACCATAAAATGATTTTCATCACTCCTTTATAGCTGTAATTTTGCCACTGTTACAAATCGTAATGTAAATATCTGATATAAAGAATGTGTTTTAATGGTTACAAATTCAACATAATTAAAACATCATGATTAATCAGAAAAAAATATGGATTTGCTGTACCTTCAACCGATTCAGCGCTGACTTCCAGACCACTGAGACCTCCAAACAGAACTCCCGGATGGCGAGAACATGAGGCAGGTGAGGCGGGCTTTACGCGAGGCCAGGCCTCGCGTGGAGGACCCCTCGCCTGCCCCACGCCCTCGCCAACAGCAAGAACGTGAGGCAGGCGAGGCGAGCTTTGCGTGATTCCAGGCCTTGCACGAAGGAGTCCTCACCTGGCCCACGCCCTCGGGGTGGGGCCAACGGAGGTGGTCTCGTGACCCCTCTGAAATGGCCAGGCGACCCCCTGGGGGTCGTGACCCCCAGGTTAAGAACCACTGGAGTAGATAGAGATAGGATAGATAGAGTACATAGACAGGATCAATAGATAGGGTAGATAGACAGAGATAGGATAGAATAGATAGAGTACATAGGCATAGACAGGATCAATAAATAAGGTAAATCGATCGGGTAGATAGAGATAGAAAGGGTGGGTAGGTAGGTAGATAGGATAGATATAGATAGAAAGAATGCAAAAGACAACCAGGCGTCGGTCAGTTGTCCCGAGAATGGGTGCAAAGCTGACTCCTTACCAGCCCAGTACAGACCCCGATGGCAAACACCACCGTCCACTTGACAGCTTCGTAGCGCCGGCCTTTCTGCAAAGGAAGGAGGACAAAAGTGGATGGCCATCCGTGAGGGGGGTTTTGAGGGGGCTTATCCTACCTTCCTACCTATCCTTTCAAACATTCTTCCTATCTATATCTACCCTATCTACTTACCCTATCTATCTCTATCTACCCTATCTATCGATCCTGTCCTGGAGACTGACGATCCTGTCAACGCCCTCGTTGATCGCTATAATAGCAAGATGGCCGGGGCAATCGACACGATCGCTCCCGAACATCTCCTCTCTTTGCACAGAGTCGCACCAACTCCTTGATACTATGAACCACCGCCTCCTCCTGAGAAAAATGTATATCACAAAGGACGACACCTCACCCGCCTCATAGGAAACCTGCTACAAAACAGGAGCTTTTTTGTTGAGTGCCAGGGACAGAGAAGCAGATGGCGGAAACAGAAGAACGGCCTGCCTCAGGGGAGCGTGCTTGCTCCATCCATGTTCAACATTTACAGAAATGTCCAGCCACTGCCAGAAGGGATGGAGAGTTTCATCTATGCTGATGATCGTGCCATTACTGCTCAAGCAGGGAGCTTTGAGATGGTTGAACAGAAGCTCTCTGAAGCTCTAGGTGTTCTTCTTGCCTACGACAGGGAAAACCAGCTGATCTCTAATCCATCTAAAACACAGACATGTGCCTTTCACCTTAAGAACAGACAAGTATGCTGAGCTCTGAGGGTGAACTGGGAAGGAATCCCACTGCAGCATTGCAGCGCACCCAAATACCTGGGAGTCACTCTGGACTGTGCTCTGACCTACAAGAAGCACTGCCTGAATATCAAGCAAAAAGTGGGCGCTAGAAACAATATCATACAAAAGCTGACTAGCACAACCTGGGGATCACGACCAGACACAGTGAAGAAATCTGCCCTTGTGCTATGCTACTCTGCTGCTGAGTATGCATGCCCAGTGTGGAACACATCTCACCATACTAAAACGGTGGATGTGGCTCTTAATGAGACATGCCGCATTATCACGGGGTGTCTGCGCCCCACACCACTGGAGAAATTACACTGCCTAGCCGGTATTGCACCACCTGACATATGCCGGGAAGTAGCAGCCAATAGTGAAAGGACCAAGGCAGAGACATCTCCGGCCCATCTTCTGTTTGGATATCAGCCAGCACGTCAACGACTTAAATCAAGAAATAGTTTTCTAAGATCTACAGAGACACTCGCTGGAACACCTCAGCAAGCGAGAGTCCAAAAGTGGCAGGCTCAAACCCAGAGCCTCAATCAATGGCTGATACCAAATGAGAGACTCCGTCCTGGGCACACAGAGGACTGGGCGACTTGGAAGGTGCTGAACAGACTGTGCTCTGGCACCACGAGATGCAGAGCCAACCTCAAGAAATGGGGCCACAAAGTGGAATCCACAACATGTGAGTGTGGAGAGGAGCAACCACTGACCACCTGCTGCAATGCAACCTGAGCCCTGCCACATGCACAATGGAGGACCTTCTTGCTGCCACACCAGAGGCACTCCAAGTGGCCAGAAACTGGTCAAAGGACATCTAATAGAATACCAAGCTTGCAAACTTTGTGTTTTGTCTGTTTGTTTGTTTTGTTTAAAATGTAATACAAATGTCTGGTTGCTCCTGACACAATAAATAAATACCCCGAAGGGGACTCAGGGTATACACGGCAAACATTAAATGCTGGGACTCAGATTCACATACAATACATAAACATTAATAAACATGTATCAAAATATTAAAATACACCATTTAAAACCATCCTAGTCATCCGCATCAAATCTAAAATGGACTTGCAATACCATCACTCACTTTCCGAGACCGCTGTGACCCTCATCCAATGACTGATCAAAACCAAACTTGGCACCCAGAGCCTCCATGACCCACTCTACATCCTGGTGCTGTTTGGAGGAGGATGGACCATGGATGATGGGACTTGCAGTACCATCACTCATTTTCTGAGACCGCTGTGACCTTCATCCAATGACTGATCAAGACCAAACTTGGCACACAGAGCTCCCATGACCCATTCTACATCCTGGTGCACTTTTGAGGAGAACATACCATGGATGATGGGGCTTCAAGTACCTCCACTCACATCCCAAGACTGCTGCAATCCTCATCTAATGACCGATTAAGACCAAACATGGCACACAGAGCCCCCATGACCCCCTCTCCATCCTGGTGCAGTTTGGAGGAGGATGGACCACAGATGATGGGACTCACAGTATCTTCACTAACATCCTGAGACCACTGCCATCCATATAAATAACTGATAAAGGTCAAACTTGATACAATATTCCTTTCTGAAATAACCCTGGCAACGCAGGGTCCCCAAGCTAGTCAATAATAAATATGAATATCAAAAAATAAGCAATTTAAAAACCAAACTACAATATGCAGTCACATTTATGTATTCCACCCTATCCATCCTGTCTATCTATCTACCCTATTGACCTATCTATCCTATCTATTTATCTACCCACCCTCCCTATCTATCCATCCCATCTGTCAGGGGTGCTCAGGGGTGCTCAGATGTAATTGCTTGCCAATTCTATGATCCCAAAGGTGAGCCAGCGCTGTGACGCTGCGTCAAAGAAGCTGGGGTAGAAGGTGAAGAACATGGCTGTCGTCCGAATGGATGATTTTCCCACAATATTGACGCTTATTCGAGCTCACCTTGTTGTCCAGGCCTTCCAAAACTTCCAGGTAGGGTTCATTGATGCAACGGTCATAATCCAAACTCTGGGGAAAGGAGGGAAAGGCAAGGAAAAATTGATATATATATATATATATGTGTGTGTGTGTATAATGAATAATACTAATATAATATTTGTGGTGATTATGTGTTTTTAATCCGCTTTGAGACACAAGAAGAGGCAGGTAGGAAATATAATAATAACCATTAGCATTAGTAATATATATAAAATAATACTAAGATAATGTGTGTGTGTGTGTATAATGTGTGTTTATATATATATATATATATATACACACACACACACACACATATTATACACACACACACACACACACACACACACTAATACTAATTATTATTATTATATTACTTATATGCCTCTTCTTGTGGCTCAAGGTGGGTTAAAAGCACATAATCACCATAAGTATTATATTAGTATTATTAACTATATCCATATACACCATATGAGGCCCAGCTTAGTGCAATACCAACAAGAAAGACTTGCAGAAAAGCAGGGATCCCAATGGAAGGCATCTCTGTGCATGCTCAGAGGCCTCTGTTTCCTTATAGTTCCTTACCTCATAGTCCTTGCGGGGCAGGATCTCGCCCTCCTCTTCTTCCGTTTCTCCAAGGATGGTCTGGAAAAGGGGGGAAAAGGAATTAAAGTAATTACAATTAAAACTCCAAATAAAGTTAAAGCTCCAATGGGAAGGCGGGTGCACATGCTCAGACTCCCAAAGGATCTATTTCTAGGCTCAGAGGATTAGGAAGGAAGTCTGTACATGGTCAGAGAATAGCACAGATTGGGTAGAACTCAGAGGTTTAGATGCCCAAAGGAACTCGTTATATGATCAGAGGATTAGGAAGGAACTCTGTGCATGTTCAGAAGATAACAGGGACCAAAGGGGGGAGGGAAGAAACTTTGCTTATGGTCAGAGGATAACAGGGACCGGGGGGGGGGGGGGGAGCAACTCTGTGTATTCTCAGAATTTAGACTCCCATAGGAACTCCTTCTATGCTCAGAGGACTGAGTGATATATATACATACAATATATTACATTATTATCACACTACAATATCAGTATTATATATTACTTTATTGTACTATACCTTTATATCGTAATATTATTAGTAATATAAAATATTATTTATTTATTTATTTATTTATTTATTTGATGCATTTGTTAACCGCCATTCTCAGCCCTTTAGGGCGACTCATGGCGGTGTACAACACACATAAAAGGCAATTTACAAAAAGGCAATTACAAACAACATATCAACAATACAACAATTACAAAGTTACACTAAATAATCCACTTCGTCTCATAGTAGAATCATAACCAATCTCATATTCCTTGTTCCATTCTAGTCATCTTTACCACATTGTTATAGCACTTAATTAAATATATATATATATATATATATATATATATATAGCACTTAATTAAATATAATATTATTAGTAGTATTACATTGTATTACATTATAACATTATAACTATTATACGTATATACAATTATATTATATATATATACACACACATATAATATTGGGTTTAGACGCCCAAAGGAACTCATTATATGATTAGGAAGGAATTCTGTGCATGCTCAGAAGATAACAGGGACCGGGGGGATAGGACTTTGTGCATGCTCAGTGGTTTAGACACCCAAAAGAACTCATTATATGGTCAGAGGATTAGGAAGGAACTCTGTGCATGCTCAGAGGATTATAGAGACCCAAAAGGAAAACATCTGGAGACTAGAAAGAACATGCCCAGAGGACTGCAATGAGTGAAAAGGAGCTCTGCACCTGCTCAGACTCCCAAAGGAACTCTTGCTACGCTCAGAGGACTGAGTGAAAGGGGAAAGGAACTGTGCATGCGTAGAGGTTTAGCAAGGAACTCTGTGCATGCTCAGGCTCCCAAAGGAACTGTTTCTATGCTCAGAGGATTAGGAAGGCACTCTGTGCATGCTCAGAGGATTACAGAGACCCAAAAGGAAAGCATCTGGAGATTAGAATGAAAATACTTAGAGGACTGTAATGACTGACAAGGAAAGGAACTCTGTGCATGCTCAAACTCCCAAAGGAACTCTTGATATGCCCAGAGGATTAGCAAGGAACTCTGTGCATGCTCAGACTCCCAAAGGAACTCTTGATATGCCCAGAGGATTAGCAAGGAACTCTGTGCATGCTCAGACTCCCAAAGGAACTCTTGATATGCTCAGAGGACTGAGTGAAAGGGGAAAGGAACTCTGTGCATGCATAGAGGTTTAGCAAGGAACTCTGCACATGCTCAGACTCCCAAAGGAACTCTTGATATGCTCAGAGGTCAGAGTGAAAGCGGAAAGGAACTTTGCGCATGAATATTATAACTTTATTTGTACCCCGCTAGCATCTCCCAAGGGATTCGATGCATAGAGGTTTAGCAGGGAACTCTACATGATCAGACTCCCAAAGGAACTCTTGACATGCTCAGAGGATTAGCAAGGAACTCTGTGCATGCTCAGACTCCCAAAGGAACTCTTGATATGCTCAGAGGACTGAGTGAAAGGGGAAAGGAACTCTGTGCATGCGTAGAGGTTTAGCAAGGAACTCTGTGCATGCTCAGACTCCCAAAGGAACTCTTGATATGCCCAGAGGATTAGCAAGGAACTCTGTGCATGCTCAGACTCCCAAAGGAACTCTTGATATGCTCAGAGGACTGAGTGAAAGGGGAAAGGAACTCTGTGCATGCATAGAGGTTTAGCAAGGAACTCTGCACATGCTCAGACTCCCAAAGGAACTCTTGATATGCTCAGAGGTCAGAGTGAAAGCGGAAAGGAACTTTGCGCATGAATATTATAACTTTATTTGTACCCCGCTAGCATCTCCCAAGGGATTCGATGCATAGAGGTTTAGCAGGGAACTCTACATGATCAGACTCCCAAAGGAACTCTTGACATGCTCAGAGGATTAGCAAGGAACTCTGTGCATGCTCAGACTCCCAAAGGAACTCTTGATATGCTCAGAGGACTGAGTGAAAGGGGAAAGGAACTCTGTGCATGCTCAGATTCCCAAAGGAACTCTTGACATGCTCAGAGGATTAGCAAGGAACTCTGTGCATGCTCAGAGGTTTAGCAAGAAACTCTGTGCATGCTCAGACTCCCAAAGGAACTCTTGACATGCTCAGAGGATGGAGTGAAAGGGAAAAGGAACTTTGTGCATGCTCAGAGGTTTAGCAAGGAACTTTGCACATGCTCAGACTCCCAAAGGAACTCTTGACATGCTCAGAGGATTAGCAAGGAACTCTGTGCATGCTCAGACTCTGTCTCTCGGGCCTGGGCCAACTTGGGCCTTCTTCCAGGTGTTTTGGACGCCCAGGCTGTGAAGAATTGTGGGAGTTGTAGTCCAAACACCGGGAGGAGGGCCCAAGTTGGCCCAGGCCTGCATGGGAGTTGGCCCAGGCCTGGAAGAGGCTCTTCCCTCACCAGCTCCTCCGGGGTGCGGCTCCCCCTTTCTTCTCCGCAGCAGCAGCAGCAACACCTGCACCCTCCCGCCGCCATGTTTGCCTCCTGAAAGGAGGACCAACAGCGCATGCGCCGTGGCAACACTTCCCCGGCTACAACTCAGACAGGCACATGATGGACAGCGGAGGCGCCCAATCGCGGCGCGGGATCCTTCCTCCTTTGGTTGCCCCCACCAATCGGAGCGGGTCGCGCGACTGTGCGCCAGAGTTCGTCATCACTTAGAGTGACAAACCCACCTGTACGCAAGCGACACTTCCGGGTTTGCTCTAGCTCCACTATAGATTATTCTGATTATATCCATTTATTTTTATTTTATTTATTAATTTATCGTATCAGGAGCGAACCAAGGGTGGTTGTGATGTATTTAAAACTTGGCATTATATTAAATGTCCTTTGACGTTCAATATTATATGATATTACTTAATAGTAATAAAAATAATATTAATACAATGTTATTTAATATTTAATATGTTATAATAATATTATTACATCTGCAAATATTATATTATTATTTTATTTATTTATATTTATATACATAAATAAATATTTATAATATTTATTTATTTATATTTATATAAATAAAAATATAATATTTATTTATTTATATCTTGAATTACATTAATATTATTATAATAAATAAATATTATACTGTATATATTATTAGCATAGCACAATATTAGTGCTATATATTATTGTATTGCACTATACTGCCATATTATTAGTAATATTACACATAATATATAATCTACAATTACTATATTATTATATATTATATTGAACTATATTATTCTATTGTATCTATAATATATTATATTACTGGCATAACACAATATTAGTATTTTATATTATTGTATTGCACTATACTGCCATATTATTAGTAATATATAATATACAATTATTATATTATTATATATTATACTATACTATATTATTATACTGTAGCTATAATATATTATATTATTAGCATAGCACAATATTAGTATTTTATATTATTGTGTTGCAGTATACTGCCATATTATTAGTAATATTACACATAATATATAAATACAATTATTACATTATTATATATTATATTGTACTATATTATTATCCTGTATCTATAATATATTATATTACTGGCATAGCACACTATTAGTATTTTATATTATTGTATTGCACTATACTGCCATATTATTAGTAATATATAATATACAATTATTATATTATTATATATTATATTATTATACTGTAGCTTTAATAATATATTATATTATTAGCATAGCACAATATTAGTATTTTATATTATTTTGTTGCAGTATACTGCCATATTATTAGTAATATTACACATAATATATATTATACAATTATTATATTATTATATATTATACTATATTATTATACTATCTATATTATATTACTACCATAGCACAATATTAGTATTTTATATTATTGTATTGCACTATACTGCCATATTATTAGTAATATTACACGTAATATATAATATACAATTATTGTATTATTATATATTATATTGCACTATATTATTATACTGTATCTATAATATATTATATTACTAGCATAGCACAATATTGGTATTTTATGTTATTGTATTGCACTATACTGCCATATTATTAGTAATATTACATGTTATTGTAATAAATGCATGCAAATCAATGTGGGTTGCAACAGACTCAGCTATTTCCCATGCAAAGTGGAGCTGGGGCTGGATTTGGTTGAGAAAACCAATGCTTTGCATAGAGGGCTGCGTGTTTATACCAGAGATTTGACTCCCAATCAGGGTTACAATCCCCAAACTACAACTCCCAGGTAAAATAATCCAGACATTGCAATCACCCATGGAAATGTGCCTGTCATCCAGGTAAGCCAATCCAGAGGGAAGTACTGCATCCAGATAAGCCAACTTAAGTATGTCCTTCACCGACATAAATATACTTGCTGGCCAGGTAAGCCAATCTAGAAAGAAGTACTGCATCCAGGTAAGACAATTCAGAGGGAAGTTCTACATCCACTCATTTACCTGTCATCCAGGTAAACCACCTTATGCACTGCCTCTACTGACATAACTATACCCACCAGCCAGGTAAGCCAATCCAAAGGGAGATACTACATCCGTCAATGGATATACACCTGGCAGACAGGTGAGCCAATCTCAAGAAAAAGTACTGCATCCAGGTAATCCAATTCAGAGGGAAGTATTGTAGCCACTGATGGAAACATACCTGTCGACCAGGTAAGCCAATCCAAAGGGAGATACTACATCCATCAGTGGATATACACCTGGCAGACAGGTGAGCCAATTTCAAGAAAAAGTACTGCATCCGGGTCAGCCAATTCAGAGGGAAGTATTGCATCCATTGATGGAAACATACCTGTCGACCAGGTAAGCCAATCCAAAGGGAGATACTACATCCGTCAATGGAGATATATCTGGCAGACAGGTGAGCCAATATCAAGAAAAAGTACTGCATCCAGGTAATCCAATTCAGAGGGAAGTATTGCATCCATTGATGGAAACACCTGTCAAGCAGGTAAGCCAATCCAAAGGGAGATACTACATCCATCAGTGGATATACACCTGGCAGACAGGTGAGCCAATCTCAAGAAAAAGTACTGCATCCAGGTAAGCCAATTCAGAGGGAAGTATTGCATCCACTGATGGAAACATACCTGTCAACAAAGTAAGCCAATCCAATAGGAGATACTACATCCATCAGTGGATATACACCTGGCAGAAAGGTGGGGCAATCTAAAGAAAAAGTACTGCATCCAGGTAGTCTAATTTAAAGGGAAGTATTGCATACACTGATGGAAACATACCTGTTGACCAGGTAAGCCAGTCTAAAGGGAGATACTACATCTGTCAATGGATATACACCTGGCAGACAGGTGAGCCAATCTCAAGAAAAATTACTGCATCCAGATAATCCAATTCAGAGGGAAGTATTGCATCCATTGATGGAAACATTTGTCGAGCAGGTAAGCCAATCCAAAGGGAGATACTACATCCGTCAGTGGATATACACCTGGCAGACAGATGAGCTAATCTAAAGAAAAAGTACTGCAAAAAATGCCTCTAGAACATGGCCATATAGCCCGAAAAAACCCACAAGAACCTAAAAAGTACTGCATCCGGGTAAGCCAATTCAGAGGGAAGTATTGCATCCATTGATGGAAACACCTGTCAAGCAGGTAAGCCAATCCAAAGGGAGATACTACATCCATCAGTGGATATACACCTGGCAGACAGGTTAGCCAATCTCAAGAAAAAGTACTGCATCCAGGTAATCCAATTCAGAGGGAAGTATTGCATCCATTGATGGAAACACCTGTCAAGCAGGTAAGCCAATCCAAAGGGAGATACTACATCCATCAGTGGATATACACCTGGCAGACAGGTGATCCAATCTCAAGAAAAAGTACTGCATCCAGGTAAGCCAATTCAGAGGGAAGTATTGCATCCGCTGATGGAAACATACCTGTCAACGAAGTAAGCCAATCCAAAGGGAGATACTACATCCATCAACGAATATACACCAGGCAGACAGGTGAGGCAATCTCAAGAAAAGGTACTGCATCCAGGTAAGCCAATTCAGAGGGAAGTATTGCATGAATTGATGGAAACATATCTGTCAACCAGGAAAGCCAACTCAGAGGGAAGGACTTCTTTCAGTGATGGAAACACACCTGCCTGCAAGGTAAATCAACCCAGCGGAACGTGCCGCCTCTACTGATGGAAATTTACCTGCGGCCTAAAGTGCCGACCTAGCTCCCCTCACCTGGGGCATTAGGTATGTGCTGCACTGGACCGTGGAGGGAGATTTGGCTGCAGGCAAATGAGTCGGTCTCTGGCTCCAACGCAAAGGGGCCGCTGGGTTAAATGGGGGGCCCGTCTCTGGGGAATCCAGCACCATGGGTTTCGCCATAGTGGCCATAGTGGTCACCTCCCTGGGAGTCTTGGGAGCCCTGGGGAGCTCAGGAGGCGCCCCCCGCTTCTCCGACTTCCGCCTGGAAGGGGATTACATTTTGGGGGGTCTCTTCTCGCTGCATGCCGAAGCCGTGGGCACCCCTTTCCTGTCTGAAGCCCAGGTGCCCATCTGCAAGAAGTAAGTACTGGGTGGGGCTCATAGAATTCTAGAGCTGGAAAGGACCCCCCCCCTTCTATCTGCCAGGCAGTAAGATCGAATTACTATTATATTATTATCCATTATTATTATTATTATTATTATTATTATTATTATTTAGTTGGAAGGGACCCCCAAAGGCCATCCAGTCCAGCCCCCTTCTACTTGCCAGGTAGTAAGATAGAATTACTATTATTATTATTATTATTATTATTATTATTATTGAGTTGGAAGGGACCCCCAAAGGTCATCCAGTCCAGCTCTCTTCTACCTGACAGGCGGTAAGATCGAATTACTATTATATTATTATCCATTATTATTATTATTATTATTATTATTATTGAGTTGGAAGGGATCCCCAAAGGTCATCCAGTCCAGCTCTCTTCTACCTGACAGGCGGTAAGATCGAATTACTATTATATTATTATCCATTATTATTATTATTATTATTATTATTATTATTATTATTATTGAGTTGGAAGGGATCCCCAAAGGCCATCCAGTCCAGCCCCCTTCTACCTGCCAGGCAGTAAGATCGAATTACTATTATATTATTATCCATTATTATTATTATTATTATTATTATTATTATTATTATTATTATTGAGTTGGAAGGGATCCCCAAAGGCCATCCAGTCCAGCCCCCTTCTACCTGCCAGGTAGTAAGATCGAATTACTATTATATTATTATCCATTATTATTATTATTATTATTATTATTATTGAGTTGGAAGGGATCCCCAAAGGCCATCCAGTCCAGCCCCCTTCTACCTGCCAGGTAGTAAGATCGAATTACTATTATATTATTATCCATTATTATTATTATTATTATTATTATTATTATTGTGATTATTATTGAGTTGGAAGGGACCTCCAAAGGCCATCCAGTCCAACCCCCTTCTACCTGCCAGGCAGTAAGATAGAATTACTATGATATTATTATCCATTATTATTATTATTATTATTATTATTATTATTCATTATCCATTTCCATTATTATTATTATTATTATTATTATTATTATTGGAAGGGACGAAAACACAACCCAAACCCTACCAACAGATGGCCATCCAGCCTCTTGCAGAGAGGCTCCCCAGGAAGCATATTCTGTCTATCTATCTATCTATCTATCTATCTATCTATCTATTTGTCTATTTATCTCTAATTACCATTTGGAAGTCTTTTGACAATATCCACCCTATCAATTGATTTATTCTATCCTATATATCTATCTACTCTTATCTATTGATCTGCCCTATTTATTGATCTACCCTATCAATCTACCCTATTGATCTATCTGTCCTATCTATCTGCCCTATCAATCTATCCTATCTATCTATGTACTCATCTATCTATCTATCTATCTATCTATCTATCTATCTATCTATCTATCTACTCATCCATCCATTCATCCTATCTATGTTTCCATCTATCCTATCAATCTACCATTGTCTCTATATCTATCTATCTATCTATCTATCTATCTATCTACTCTACCTACCTACCTACCTACCTACCTACCTACTCATTCATCCATTCATCCTATCTATGTATCCATCTATCCTTCTATCAGTCTACCATTCTATCTATCTATCTATCTATCTATCTATCTATCTATCTATCCTTCTACCCATTCATTAATTCATCCTATCTATGTATCTATTTGTCCTTTTATCCTTCTATCATCTATCCTTCTATCATCTATATATCTATCTACCTATCCTATCGATTTGTCTATCTAATCTATTTACCCTATCTATCTATCCTATCTGCTATCTATCTACCCTACCCTACCCTACCTATCTATCTATCTATCTATCTATCTATCCTATTTATCTATCGACCTTATGAATCTATCTCTCCAGCAATCTAAGACTATAGCATACAATTAATAAAATCAATATGTTGAACATTGCATCTATTCCCAATATACTATCCACAACTAAACCCTAAAACGAAACCCCCTCCCAGTTATGGGCTGAGGCCGGTCAGCTTCAGCTACCTGCAGGCCATGCGCTTTGCGGTGGAGGAGATCAACAACTCCAGCACCCTGCTCCCGGGACTCTCCTTGGGCTACGAGATCTTCGACGTCTGCTACCTGACCAACATCATCCAGCCGCTCTTCTACTTCCTCTCCGACGATCAGTCGAGGGTCGAGGTCAAGCGGGACTACAGTGACTCCAAGACCCGAGTGGTGGCGGTCATTGGCCCTGACGCACCCTCCACCGCCGTCACCGCCGCTTACCTCCTGAGCCAGTTCCTGGTGCCGCAGGTGAGCTGCATCCTCCCCGTTCGAACCTGTTGTGAGTACATTGTGAACTGTAAAAAAAAAAAGTTCTTTAATCCATTTCTGGTGGGACAGAGTATCAGGCACTTTAAGAGAGAGAAGTAGGTACACAGTTTTATTTATTTATTTATTTATTTATTTGGTTTACTTTTACCCCGCCCTTCTCACCCCGAAGGGGACTCAGGGTGGCTTACACATCCAAGGCACAATTCGATGCCCGTAACATACCGCAGCAATAAAACAAAGCACAATTTAACAATCAACAGCAATACATTACATCTATACCTGTTAAAACCAATAAAACCAATACAAATTTCATACAAACCGATACAAACCAATTACTCCTTATTGCCGGTCAATGTTCGCTATCTCATAGTTCAGAGTTTCCTTCCACATTTTATTTATTTATTTATTTATTTATTTATTTATTTGCTTTACTTCTATACTGCCTTTCTCAGCCAAAAAGGCGACTCAAGGCGGTTTACATAGTAAAGATCAACACAATAACAACAAGAAGGCAGTTAAAAAACACATTATCCGTCTTGCCGGTCCTGTTTGTCTGATTGTCTTTACCTAGTTAGCAGATTGCCAGATCATCTGAGGGGCCACCACTGAGAAGGCCCTGCTCCTTGTCCCCACCAGCCTCACTTGGGACAGCAGTGGGGTTGAGAGCAGGGCCCCCTCAGATGATCTTAAATTCCGTGGTGGGACGTAGAGGGAGATACGTTCGGACAGATACGCTGGACCGGAACCGTTCAGGGTTTTGTAGGTCAAAACCAGCACCTTGAATTGGACTCGGAACTGAACTGGCAGCCAGTGGAGCTGACACAACAGGGGGGTGGTGTACTCTCTGTATGTCGCCCCGGTGAGCAGCCTGGCTGCCGCTCGCTGAACCAGTTGAAGTTTCCGAACCGTCTTCAAGGGCAACCCCACGTAGAGTGCGTTGCAGTAATCTATTCGGGATGTAACAAGAGCGTGGACCACTGTGGCCAGATCAGACTTCCCCAGTCTCCAGTATTGGGTTTATAACAGCAATACCGGTTACACAGACAGTGGGGGGAATATAACATATACTCAGCATTCACTCCACAGACATTCAACATTCATACTCACCATCCTTCATTCAGTTGGTCAGGCTTCTTGGAAGGAAGGAAGCGGGAGATTAAATGCGGCATTCCTTGCAGATCTGGCACACTTTGGAAAAGGAAAAGGGTCTCCTTATGTAGCAACTTTTGATGTTGTTGTTGTTGGTTGTTTAGATAACCTCTGTTATTCAGCTCAGATTTCCAGGAGCCTCATCAATCCCAGAACAGATACGTTGTTTAACTTATTTCTTAAGATAACGTTGTGTTTGACGATGTCAATGGGTGTTGTTTACACCAAAAGTTCTCAGGTTAGTTCTCTGAGTTTGTCATTAGCACTTTTCAGACCACCGTTAGTCGCTTATTCATCTCCTCTCCTTGTTCTCAAGATCACCTAGAAGTCCTGATTTAAAAGCAAAGCTGGGATAATAATAATAATCATCATCATCATCATCATCATCATCATCTATATATATATATAAATGCTCTGGTCATAATGAGTGCATTAAAAACAAAAGAACCAATGAACGAAATCACACCAATTGGGCAACAAAACACCTCACAATACAAGGAGTGACCATCACTCAAAAAATTATGATTTTGTCATTTGTCTCTTTTTCCCTCGCCCTCCAGATCACGTACAGTGCAACCACGGAGGCCCTGAGCAGCCCCAAAACCTTCCCGGTGGCCTTCCGCACCATCCCCAGCACAGAACAGCAGATCACCTTGTTGCTGAACCTGATGAAGTACTTCCGGTGGAACTGGGTCATCGTGCTCTCCAGCGAAGACGAGTACGGGCAGCAGAACGCGCAGCTGCTGCGCAGCAAGATCGGGACGACGTATTCCGAGGTGGGGACATATATCGCATCACTCTCTCTGTGGTTAAGGATTCTATGACCCTTTCACATTGCACAATTGAAATTTGAAATGATGGAATTGAACCAAACTTGGCACACAGAATTCCCATGACCAACAGAAAATACTGGAAGGGGTTTGGTGGGCATTAACCTTGAGTTTGGGAGTTGCAGTTCACCTACGATTCCTCTCTAAAGTGTATATATATGTACCTGTTCCAAACAAATTCAACTTAGGAACAAATCTAAAGAATCTCTCTTCTTCATATCTTGGGGCCACTGGGCCACTGTCTGTAAGCTTGGGCCACTGTCTGTATCTGTAAAGCAGGGTTTCTCAACCTTCTTGATGCCGCGACCCCTTAATACAGTTCCTCATGTTGAAGTGACCCCCAACCATAACATTATTTTCATTGCAACTTCATAAACTTTTAAACAGAGGCTGGATGGCCATCTGTCGGGGGTGCTTTGAATGCAATAGTCCTGCTTCTTGGCAGGGGGTTGGACTGGATGGCCCATGATGTCTCTTCCAACTCTTTGATTCTATGATTCTATGATTCTATAACTGTAATTTTGCTACTGTTATGAATTGTAATATCTGAGATGAAAAATGTTGTTTCATTCACTAGACCAAATTTGGCACAAATACTCGATATGACCAAATTTGAATACTGGTGGGGTTGGGGGGGGGGGGGGATTGATTCTGTCATTTGGGAGTTGTAGTTGCTGGGATTCATAGTTCACTTACAATCAAAGAGCATTCTGAACTCCACCAATGATGGAATTGAACCAAACTTGGCACACAGAACTCCCATGACCAACAGAAAATACTGGAAGGGGTTTGGTGGGCATTGACCTTGAGTTTGGGAGTTGTAGTTCACCTACATCCAGAGAGCACTGTGAACTCAAACAATGATGGATATGGACCAAACTTGGCATGAATACTCAATATGTCCAAATATATGCCACTGGTGGAGTTTGGTGGAAAACAGACATTGACATTTGGGAGTTGTAATTGCTGGGATTTATAGCTCAAGCAAAGAGCATTCAGAACCCACCAACAATAAAATTGGACCAAACTTCCCACACAGAACCACCATGACCAACAGAAAATGCTGTATTGTCGAAGGCTTTCATGGCCGGAATCACTGGGTTGTTGTAGGTTTTTCCGGGCTATATGGCCATGTTCTAGAGGCATTTTCTCCTGACGTTTCACCTGCATCTATGGCACGCATCCTCAGATATATAAACCCATTTTCCTACTTCCAACAGACCTCACTACCTCTGAGAATGCTTGCCATAGATGCAGGCGAAACATCAGGAAAAAATGCCTCTAGAACAGTGTTTCTCAACATGGGGGTCGGGACCCCTGGGGGGTCACGAAGGGGTGTCAGAGGGGTCGCCAAAGACCATCAGAATACATAGTATTTTCTGTTGGTCATGGGGGTTCTGTGTGGGAAGTTTGGCCCAATTCTACCATTGGTGGGGTTCAGAATGCTCCTTGATTGTAGGTGAACTATAAATCCCAGCAAGCACAACTCCCAAATGTCAAAGTCTATTTTCCCCAAACCCCATCAGTGTTCACGTTTGGGCATATTGGGTATCCGTACCAAGTTTGGTCCAGATCCATCATTGTTTGAGTCCACAGCGCTCTCTGGATGTAGGCGAACTACAACTCCCAAACTCAAGGTCAATGCCCACCAAACCCTTCCAGTATTTTCTGTTGGTCATGGGAGTTCTCTGTGACAACTTTGCTTCAATTCCATTGTTGGTGGGGTTCAGAATGCTCTTTGTTTACATGTTAACTATAAATCCCAGCAACTACAACTCCCAAATGACAAAATCAATCCCCCCGCCAACCCCACCAGTATTCAAATTAGGGCATACATCCTGAAGATCATTATTGACATGGCAATTCATAATGTTAGGGTTATGGTTGGGGGTCACCACAACATGAGGAACCGTATTAAGGGGTCGCGGCATTAGGAAGGTTGAGAACCACTGCTCTAGAACATGGCCATATAGCCCGGAAAAACCTACAACAACCCAGAAAATGCTGTGTTTTCTGATGGTTTTGGTGACCCCCAGGTTGAGAAGCACTGCTGTAAAGGCTTGCTGAGAATCTCTGGAGAAAAAGGGATCTGGGAGAGATAGCTCTTCGGTAGCAGCTGATGTCGTTCGTAAGTTGCGGGCTGTCTGTATTAGAATCATAGAATCATAGACTCAAAGAGTTGGAAGAGACCTCCTGGGCCATCCAGTCCAACCCCATTCTGCCAAGAAGCAGGAATATTGCATTCAAAGCACCCCTGACAGATGGCCATCCAGCCTCTGTTTAAAAGCTTCCAAAGAAGGAGCCTCCACCACACTCCGGGGCAGAGAGTTCCACTGCTGAACGGCTCTCACAGTCAGGAAGTTCTTCCTCATGTTCAGATGGAATCTCCTCTTTTGTATTGAACAAACGGGTTTCTTCTCTCCTCCGACAACCAGGTTTCGTGGATCTGCGTGGCTTTTCAGGAGACCATCCCAGTCCAAAAGGACAACCAACAGGAGCCCGACGGTGCCACGCTACAGCGGTTCCAGTTGATCATCACCAAAATCAAGGGCAACTCGGCCAAAGTGGTGATCGTCCTGAGCACGGAGCTGTCCCTTCTCCCCTTCTTCAGGGAAGTAATCAACCAGAACCTAACTGGCCTGGTGTGGGTGGCATCCGAAGCCTGGGCCACTGACCTCTCCATCTTCAGCATGCACAATATCTCCAGCATCGGTTCCGTCTTTGGCGTGGCGGTGCAGGACGTTCCCATCCCGGGGCTGGACGAGTTCCGCATCAAGTCACCTAAGGTCAGAGAAGCTGCCCCGCCAATGTGCAACCAAGAATGCGATGACTGCCTGTTGATCACGCGGCGCTATGATGCCAGCATCCGGGCCGCCGGCAACCGCATCGATTTCAACGTCTACTCCTCGGTCTATGTTGTTGCCCATGCTTTGCACGCCTTGCTGGGCTGCAATGAAACTGGATGCTCCAAGCAGACCTTTTACCCCTGGCAGGTGAGTGCCACCTTCAACGATGGTATCATGCTATGTGTTTTACAGGTTTCCACTGAGGAGGAGATGTTGGAAAAATAGATATTTATTGATTTATGCATAAATTGTATGTATTTTTCAATTACTGAAATGCATAGAAAAATCAGGCTCTCTCTCTGTGTGTAGAAAGAATGCTGAGGGAGATCTGTTCCCAGGCACAGCCAAGAGGGAGGTGGAACATTCCAGGAGAGAGAGAAAAGTCTGAGAAGCCACAGAGGCTGGTACATCTTGGCTCTAAGTAAGGAGCACCTCTCCTCTTGACAGGTCCAAGCGGTCCCCTTGATTGATGAGTATAAGCCATGCTTGCTCTTTAGAAACACAGACATGCTTTGCATATTGCAAGTTCTTATGATGCTAAGATGACGTGGTGAATGATGTAAATGTATGTAGAAGCATGTTCGTTGTTTGCTTGAACCTGGAATCTATAAAAGCCACAGTCCGCCCCTCTTTCATTTGCTCTGGTTTGCTTTTGGGACGTAAGTCCACTCCAGGACTCCAGCTGGTAATAAATCCATGCTTTTTTAGACCTCCGGACCTCTCTTTGTGTCTCCTTGTCTGAAACCTTTTCCTTGCCATTTCACCACAATGTTGTATTACTATGGGTGACTCTTCCACTTGAAAGTCCCTACCTGAGGTGCTCTTGCACATCTTTTTGACATTCTTACGTACCACGGTTATTTTCCCACAGTTTTAAGACTTTGGGTGACTCCTCCTGTGCTGGTACATTTGTACCAGGAGCTCCAACTTTATTTTCTTTCTATTAAGTGTTTGCAT
The DNA here is from genome assembly GCF_037176765.1 of Anolis sagrei. Classification (NCBI taxonomy): domain Eukaryota; kingdom Metazoa; phylum Chordata; class Lepidosauria; order Squamata; family Anolidae; genus Anolis; species Anolis sagrei. Next base: position 10,136,401 of record NC_090033.1, read on the forward strand.
GCATTCCAAACTTTCAGGGATTCTGCAAAAAGGTGGCTTCCTTTGGTTTGCAGTCATAGGGCAAGCCACCTGTCTATCATTGTTAAGTTTGGATCCACCCCTTCTCCCAGGGAGATGGGAAGGGAAGAGGGGGCCATTTTTATTTGTTTATTTACTTATTTATTTACAGCTTTTATATTCCGCCCTTCTCACCCTGCAGGGGACTCAGGGCGGATTACAGTGTACACATGGCAAACATTCAATGCCAATTGACATACAACTTATACAGACATAGACAGAGGCTATTTAACTTTTCTGGCCACCAGGGGAGCTGTCGCTTTCATTGTCCATCTGTGACGCTGATGAAGCACTTCCGCATTCCCCGCATGCTTCCCCGCTGGAATGCTTTGTTGGAGTCTCCTTTATGACCTCATAAATCAGTTAATTTAGCCTCCCCGCACTTTAAGGTGGTACCTAATTTTCCTACTTGAGAGATGCAACTGTCTTTCGGGCTGCAAAGGTCGACAACAGGCTACACAATTGGTTGGAAAACCACTCCAACCTGGGCTGGCTTTGAACTCAAGTGCAAATGGGACATGATGCTAGAACTTTCCTATTCTGGGAAGGCACACTGGAACAACCACGTCTTCAAGCTCTTCCTAAAGACTGCCAATGTTGGGGCTTGTCTGATATCCTTGGGGAGAGAGTTCCAGAGTCAGGGGGCTACCACGGAGAAGGCCCTGTCCCTCATCCCCACCAAACGCGCTTGCGACGCAGGTGGGATCGTGAGCAGGGCCTCACCAGATGATGAGGTACATCGTGTGGGTTCATAGATGGAGATGCGGACACGCAGGTAGGCATGTCCCAAACCGTTTAGGGCTTTGTAGGTAAGCACCTGTACCTTGAATTGGGTCCGGAAAATGAACAGCAGCCAATGGAGCTCCTTAAACAGGAGAGTTGACCTCTGCCTGTAAGGAGCACCAGTTAACAACCTGGCCGCCGCCCGTTGGACCAGTTGGAATTTCCAGGCCGTTTTCAAGGGTAGCCCCATGCAGATTGCATTACAGTAGCCCAATCTGGAGGTGATTAAGGCATGGACCACCCCGGCCAGATCCGCCTTCACAGACTTTGTTTAACCTTTCAAGCCATCTAAAGACCATTTCTTCAGGAAAATCCTCGAGGGCCTCTTTTGTGGCGCCCTGGCTTCCTGTTAGGCACAAGGTGCATGTCCTATTTCAAAAGACAATTATTACAGGCCCAGTGCGCGACAGAACACCCCCACTTGATAGTCCCAACCTGAGCTTGATAGTCCTCCACTCGATTGTCCCAATCTGAATTTCTGTGAATCCCATCAATTTGATCGGTCTGCTCAGGCTGGGAAAGCCAGCATGTTTTGTGCATAAATAGCTGTAGATTGGAATAGCTGGTTGCTGGTACCAACGTCAGTGTTGAGAGAATGTAGGCTGGCTCTCCCAACCTAAGCAGACCGATCAAATTGATGGGATCCACAGAAACCACTCTCCAGGGCCAGAGAAGCAGAAAAATGTATAATCTCAAAAAGGACGACCACCTCACCCGCCTCATAGGAAACCTGCTACAGAACAGGTGCTTTTTTGTTGAGTTCCAGGGCCAGAGAAGCAGATGGAGGAAACAGAAGAACGGCCTGCCTCAGGGGAGCGTGCTTGCTCCATCCATGTTCAACATCTACACAAATGACCAGCCACGGCCAGAAGGGACAGAGAGTTTCATCTATGCTGATGATCATGCCATCACCGCTCAAGCCAGGAGCTTTGAGATGGTAGAACAGAAGCTCTCCGAAGCTCTAGGTGCTCTTACTGCCTATTACAGGGAAAACCAGTTGATCCCCAACCCATCTAAAACACAGACATGTGCCTTTCACCTTAAGAACAGACAAGCATCCTGAGCTCTGAGGATTATTACCTGGGAAGTAATCCCACTAGAGCATTGCAGCACACTCAAGTACCTGGGAGTCACTTTGGACTGTGCTCTTACCTACAAGAAGCACTGCCTGAACATCAAGCAAAAAGTGGGCGCTAGAAACAATATCATACGAAAGCTGACTGGCACAACCTGGGGATTACAACCAGACACAGTGAAGACATCTGCCCTTGCGCTGTGCTACTCTGCTGCTGAGTAAGCATGCCCAGTGTGGAACACATCTCACCACACTAAAACAGTGGATGTGGCTCTTAATGAGACATGCCGCATTATCATGGGGTGTCTGTGCCCGACACCACTGGAGAAATCACACTGCTTGGCCGGTATTGCACAACCTGACATCCGCCGGGAAGTAGCAGCCAATAGTGAAAGGACCAAGGCAGAGACATCTCCAGCTCATCCCCTGTTTGGGTATCAGCCAGCACGTCAACGACTTAAATCAAGAAATAGTTTTCTAAGATCTACAGAGACACTCGCTGGAATACCTCAGCAAGCTAGAGTCCAAAAGTGGCAGGCTCAAACCCAGAACCTCAACCAAATGAGAGACTCCCCCTTGGCACACAGAAAACTGGGCAACTTGGAAGGGGCTGAACAGACTGCACTCAGGCACCATGAGATGCAGAGCCAACCTCAAGAAATGGGGCCACAAAGTGGAGTCCACGACATGCGAATGTGGAGAAGAGCAAACAACTGACCACCTGATGCAATGCAACCTGAGCCCTGCCATGTGCACAATGGAGGACCTTCTTGCGGCAACACCAGAAGCACTCCCAGTGGCCAGATACTGGTCAAAGGACATTTAATCAACTACCAAACTCACAAATTTTGTATTTTGTCTGTTCGTTTGCTTTGTTCTGTTAGAAATGTAATATAATTGACTGGTTGCCCTGACATGACAAATAAATAAATAAATCCTCAAAGGGAAGCAAGGGCCAAGAAGGCCCTGTGATTGGTCCATACGAAGGTAGACAATTACCGTAATGTAGGTGTTGGTCCTTTATTTTTCTCTCTTGTAGCTGCTGCGGGAGGTGGGACGGGTCAACTTCACTTTGTTGAACAACGTCATCCAATTTGACGAGAAAGGCGACCCCCCGAACGGCTTCGAAATAGTCCAGTGGCAATGGGACATCCCTGGGAAACCCTTCCGGAGCGTTGCCAAGTATAAGTCCCCACAGGAAGAGCTCCTCGTCTATATGGAAAACATCATCTGGCACACGGAGAACAGCACGGTAAGGCGAAACCTGATCAATTGACTCAGAAGGGGAAGAGAGGAGGAGGAGTGATATCGAGCTAGAATTTGGAGGCTCCTGCCCAGGAGAGAGGAGCCCTTAGACCCACCAAAGAGAGTCCGAAACCCTTGGCAAGCGAAAGAGGAGAAAGGCCCAGAATTTTCCCTGATTTTTCCCAAATAAATCTCACCAAGGTTGAAGAAAAGCCATCGAGGTTAATTTAGCGATCCAGCTGAAAAGGATGCAGAGCTGCAATCATTTGCCAGCAGAGCATAAAGAAATACATTTGATACAGCCATATATATAGTAAATTCAAAGTTGCAGAGTTCAAACTTCCTGCCCCGGCCCCCCTGCTGCCCTCCACTGTGATTGGACAATGGGCAAACAGCTGGGAGGCGGCCCTCTCATCCCCGGTGCCCCTGGACCAATCAGGAAGCTCCAGCGGTCTGCAGGTTCCAATGGGGAGGCTCCTGCCGTCTAGCGGCGATAGCAAATCAGGAAAGAGGGAGGCGGGATGAAAGGACACAAAGGAATCTGTGAATGAATGCTAAAAAAAATGCCATGTGGCCGGCGAGACAAAGAGGGAATCTCAAGCTAGCCTGATCTATTGTGCTTTGATTGGAATGAATCAACATGTGTAAAGGAAAATCTGGATTTTACTAGCCAGCAGACATGAGGACAATGAAGGCAAAACTGGGGTGAATGTTCCTTAGTGGGAAGTTAGTTAAATCAACCAGTGCAAACGTGGGGGCTTCTCGAGGGTCCCCTGACCTCCAGGTAGAAAAATGATTAGGGGTCTGCCAGGGGGCAAACAGCATTGTTGGGCAATCCTTTGAGAACAAAGCCGCCTGCCAGTTTATTTTTCATGCAAAGGAAATTCTGGATTAAAGTTCTTTAGTGAATGCCTGGGCTCTGCAGTTTCCTGGGGGGATTTCTTCATGAGGAGAAGGCGGAAAAGGTCGGGCTAGGGTCAGGAATACAAGGAAATAAAAAAATCATATAGGAATTATACACAGGGAGATCATATGCAGCTACCTTCCCATCCAGCACCCCAGAGTGAAATTAATAATACCAATTATAAAAAGCAGACGATATCAGGACACAGCATGAATTCATAAGCAGAGGCGGCCCTAAGTAATTTTCAACTGTAAGCAAACAGTATTTTGGCGCCCGCCCCATCATTGATATATATTTTCTGTTTGTCGTGGGAGTTCTGTGTGCCATATTTGGTTCAATTCCATCATTGGTGGAGTTCAGAATGCTCTTTGATTGTAGGTGAACTATACATCCCAGTAACTACACTTGCCGCACTTGCTCCCTTGCCTGGCCCGCTTTGGGTCCGGAGGTGTGCCTGAAGACCCCGGCGTGTGCACCAAAAGTCACCTCTTCTCCTGACTTTCTCCTCAGCCATTGGGACCAAGAGAGAGAGAGAGAGAAAGAGAGAGAGAGAGAGAGAGAGAGAGGGAGGTGGAGATGCCGACCTTTCCTGAAGGTAGGCGCAAAAACAAAGGAGGGAGCGGAGGTGGGAGATACCTCCAGCCGGAGGGGCTCTCTCACTCTCTCTCTCTCTCTTGGTCTCAATGGCTGAGGAGAAAGTCAGGAGAAGAGGCGACTTTTGGTGCGCACGCTGGGGTCTTCAGACACGCCTCCGGACCCGAAGCGGGCCAGACGCGACGGCTCTGCCCTTTGGCCCACCTGCAGATTGGGGAGAGGAGAGGAGGCGGGTGGAGCACCGGGGGATCGGGAAAGGGAGCCGGTCATGGGGAAGGGATCGAACGCGGAGAACGATTGAGCGCCGGCTCTGCTCGCGCACCTGGTGGCCGGGTGGAGCAGGAACGAGAGGGGCTAGGCGAGGCTCAAGGGCCCGGCCCCTTTGGGGAGAGGATCACCTGGCAGCGAGGCAAGAAAGCCGAGGCTCCCCCCGTACTGCTAGGGCTGTTGTGAGCTGAGGGGGCGCTCCACAAGTGGCGGTCGAGGGGCATTTACAGAGGCGCCTCTGCGCCCCTGGCAAAAAAAAAAGGGTTCTGCAACCGCTTACTTCGCGTAATGGACGAGCCGCCCCTGTTCATAAGTTGTCTTAAAAAAAGTTCATGGGTAGGGAGCAAGTCCTTGAAGAGAGTGAAGTCCAGGAATGTAGCAGAAATCAAAAAGCCACCAAAAGGAGTCTATGGAGTTCCACTGGGCCAAAACACGAAGCCCTGCAGTGCTGGGATGGAAGCCGGTCCCATGGTCCTTGGAAAACTGTAACTCTTTCCATCGGCTGGAGCCTATGGACCAATCTACTCCCTGAAAGCCTCATGGGGTCCTTGCTGTTGTTAGTGGCTTTGCATATTGACCAAGACTCAACCCCTATTGTGCAGTCTGGTGCCCTGGCCGTTTGTGGAACTATAAGTTACTATCCCTTATTGGGGGGGGGGGGCATGCTCGGCTTCAGGAGGAGGACGAACCTTCCAGTCTTCATCTGTGAAATAGTCAAAGGCATGACCTGGATGGAATTAATGCCTTGTATTGTGTCTCTTCTTCTTTGGCAGCCCCCCAGGTCGGTCTGTTCAGCGCAGTGCGGACAGGGACAGAGGCGGAAAGTGCTGGGATCCTCCGCTTGCTGCTTCATCTGTGTGGAGTGTGAAGCTGGGACGTTCCTCAACAAAAGTGGTACGGTCATCGTCTTATTTAAAAGCAGGATTTATTCATTTAAGATGCTGGGAATGACGAAAGCCTTCAAACACTGGAGATGTGTGTGTGTGTGTGTGTGTGTGTGTGTGTGTGTGTATAGGAGCAATAAGGAATCTAATTAACGAGGAAAGCAATTGCAAACCCACTCTGAACCAACCGCGCCAAGAAATCCCGTAAGTCAGAAATGACAGCGCCATTTTGTTTTCAGAATTGATTTTGGAGATTATTGTTGCGACCCAGAGCAGGAAACGAGACCCTAAGACAACAACCCACCACACTTGACTGTGGCAAATGCAAAGTCAAAAAACCACAGTAAAAATCAACAATCAGAAATATCCATGAACTAGATCAGCGGTTCTCAACCTGGGGGTCGCAACCCCCAGGGGGGGTCGCCTGGCCATTTCGGAGGGGTCCTGTGTTGGCCCTGCCCCAAGGGCACGGGTTCAGAGTGCTATCCAATGTAGGCGAACTACATCTCCCCTAACTCACTTTCACTTCCTCCCAAACCGCTCCAGTATTTTCTGTTGGTCATGGGGGTTCTGTGTGCCAAGTTTGGTCCTGATCTGTCATGCATGGGGGTCTCGGCTGTGGAAGTCAGAGCTGAATTGGTCAAAGGTACTGCAGATACCATCATCTGTTGTCCACACTCTCCCAAACATATCGTTTTTGTGATTAATCACTATGCATTAATTATGTTCAATTTATGACAATGAAATTTATGCCATTCTGCATATCGGATATTTATGTGACAATTCATAGCAGTAGCAAAATTACAGTTATGAAATAGCAACACAAATAATTTTATGGTCGTGAGTCACCACAACATGAGCAACTATATTTAGGGGTCACGGCACTAGAAAGGTTGAGAACCACTGAACTAGATCAAAATCCAAAAGCAACACTGTAAAATCCTGGAACCTGTTAGCAATCCACTAACCGTACTTGGAGCACTAGAAGCCTCTTGGGATGAAGGCCACGGGAAACGGGAGATCTGTCAAGGTAATGCCTCAGTCTAAAACGATGCCTCCTCTAAAGAGTCAACCCGGCGAGAGGCACTTAAAGCCGAGGAAACTGTTTCATGACATGCCTCCAGGCTTTGAAGTCCTTGTTTCTTTTTCTTTCAATCTGGCTGACCTTCGCAGACTCTGCGATTCACCCCTGTTTTTCCAAATCTGTCCTCTTCTATCCTCACTAAGGATCCCAGGTGTTAGCTTCTCTGGAGAGCTATCACCGCTTGGCTCTGAAACATTCTCATGAGAATGTGTACTTTCACTTTCCAAGCCTGCAGGAGTTTCCTCTACACTGGCCTCAAAATCAACATTTTCATTAGCATCAGGAAATACAATCAGAGTGTTGGGGTTCAGTCTGATCCTGATCTGTGTGAACAGGATTCTCTGATAGTTTTTCAAACTGAGCAAGCTCTCCCTGACTATGACAGTGTGGAATCTGTTGTTGATGCAGAGGTCAGTGGGAATGAAAACGAAACCCAGCAGTTAGAAGAGAATGTTTTGGAAGTTAGCCGTGATATCTCCCCACCTGGGCTTGATAATGAGGTCCGAAGAGAACAGATAGTGAGAGATAGATTTGTTTCCCAGTCTGTACGAAGGTCACAGCGTATCCAGCAGAAAGAGGCCCAAACAGAAAAGTCAAGGGGCGTTTCTAAGAATAGCTTCTTTGGTTTAAGAGCATCCCTGCCGGGTGCTTCTTTAGGTCAAGCAACGTTCGGGACTGTGGCTGGTCTTGGCAGAATTCCTGTGTTCCATGGCCAGTAATCCCAGAGGCTTGTAGTTTCCAAGTTCATGGTTAGTAAAAGGCTAACAGACTCCTTGTTATTGTTTTGTGGCTTTTGAAGTTTTGCTCAAGTTCAGAGATCCTATTGACTACTGTGTTTTTCTGTGGCTTTTTAACTCTGCATTTACCTTTCTTTTGTAACCAATTTTTCATCAATAAACAAGGATTGCTTTTCCTACAGTCCAGAGTGGTGGATTTAATCTTATGGTCTTGTTTCTTGAACTGGGATGCAACACAGAGAATCAGGTTCAGGTTCACACCCAGGCTGAACCCCAACAATTATCACACAACACAGTCGTTCCACATTAACTGTTTATAGAATGCTGGGTTTTGTAGCTTAGTGAGACCGTAGTGATATTTCAAAGGCTCCTTTAAACTGCAAATCCCAGGATTCCACGGGATGCAGCCATAACAGCGCTTTAAGAGGATCGTGTGATAATCTCATCCAGCGCCCTAACGGCTTGCTTTCTTCCCCAGACATCTTCACTTGCCAGAACTGTCCACACAACACGTGGTCCAACCCGGGCCAGGAGGAGTGTTTCGCCAAAACGGTGGTCTTCTTCTCCTGGCATGATCCCGCCTCGCCGGTCCTCCTCTCCTCTGCTTTTCTGGGGCTCTTGGCCACTTTGGGCATCCTGCTGACTTTCATCCGCCATCATGACACTCCGGTGGTGCGATCCGCCGGTGGGCGGCTCTGCTTCCTCATGCTGGCCGCCCTCGCCACCGGTTTCTGCAGTGTGGCCTTCTACATCGGCGAGCCGACAGAGCTCAAGTGCATTGGGCGCCGGTCCGCTTTTGGCCTCTGCTTCTCCCTCTGCATTGCCTGCATCACCGTCCGCTCCTTCCAGATCATTTGTGTCTTCAAGGTGGCCGCCCGGCTGCCCAGAGCCTATGACTTGTGGCGGAAGTATCACGGGCAGGAGGTCTTTGTGGCCACCATCTTTGCCCTCAAGATAATCATAATGGGGTGCAATGTTTACTTCTACCCTCCGGTGCCAGCCCTGACCGCGGTGAGGCATAACCCGGCAGTCCTCCTTCTGATGTGTTCCCCAGATTACAGGGCTTCCATGGTCCTCAGCAACACCCTGGAGATGTTCTTGTGCTTCCTCTGCTTCTCCTTTGCCTACATGGGGAAAGCCATGCCCAAGAACTACAATGAGGCCAAGTACGTCACCCTGAGTATGACCGGATACTTCAGCTGCTGGGCCACCCTCTTCCTGGTCATGACCCTCTGCGATGGAGTGATGGTCAATAAGGTGGATACGACCGTCATGCTGACCAACTTGTTCAACATCTGCCTGGGCTATTTCGGGCCCAAGTGCTACGTCATCTTCTTCCGCCCTGAGAGGAACACAGCCTCCTTCTTTCAGACGGCTATCCAGAGCTATACCATGAGGCAGGACTAGGCAGAAATTGCGTCCTGTCAGAGTCCTGTCCAGAGAGTCTCTTGTAATGCAGCTAAGAACACAAACGTAGTCCAGAGGCAGCCCTAGGTCAACTCATTCAATAGTCAGCCAAGCAAGGAGGAAGCAAGAGGGTAAGCCATACGTCCATTCCATTATTCTGAAGCCAGGATATTTCCCCAACACAGTTTCCAAGTATAGTAAGCAATCCGAAATCCAAGGTATAGTCCATCTTTCAAAATCCAAGAGTAAACACAAAGAACTTCAGAATGCAGCTCCCAACACTGACGTTGCTACCAGCAACCAGCTATTCTAAGCTCCAGCTATTTATGCAGATCTCTCAGATGATCCTATTTGCTGGCAATGTTCTCTCAATGGATCATCCAACCCAATGGATCATCCAACCCAATGGATCATCCAACTCAATGGAAAATCAATACATTGTCCAACTTACTGGAAACTGAATGGCTTGTCCAACTCAATGGATCTCCCAATTCAATGGAAAAATCAATGGCTTGTTCAACGCCACATTAGATGCAGTCTCCGTGGATGTGACACAAGCACCTGCTTGTCAGATTTTGTTGGATTCTTTTCAGTTTGTGAAACCCGAGGATGTGGACAAGGTACTTGGAGGAATGAGACCCACCACGTCCATCCTAGACCCCTGCCCATCCTGGCTTCTGAAGGAGGCCAGAGGGGGATTGGCCGAGTGGGTAACGGTGGTGGTTAACGCCTCCCTTCGGGAAGGCAAGATTCCAGCGAGCCTAAAACAGGCTGTTATAAAGCCGCTGTTGAAGAAACCATCACTCGACCCCACTAAATTGGACAACTTTCGGCCTGTTTCCAATCTTCCCTTCTTGGGCAAAGTCATGGAAAGCGTGGTGGCCTCACAACTCCAGGTATTCTTGAGAGACACGGATTATCTGGATCCGGCACAGTCTGGTTTCAGACCGGGACATGGTACCGAGACGGTCTTGGTCGCCTTAGTGGATGATCTCCGTCGGGAGCTAGACAGGGGGAGTGTGTCCCTGTTGGTGCTCCTGGACCTCTCAGCGGCCTTCGATACCGTCGACCACGGTATTCTTCTGGGGCGCCTTGCAGAGATGGGTCTTGGGGGCACTGCTTTGCAGTGGCTCCGGTCATTTCTGGAGGGTCGTACTCAGAAGGTGTTATTGGGGGACTCCTGTTCAACGCCGCAGCCGTTGACTTGTGGCGTTCCTCAGGGTTCCATCTTGTCCCCCTTGCTGTTTAACATCTACATGAAGCCGCTGGGTGAGATCATCCGGAGTTTCGGGGTGCGGTGTCACCTGTACGCAGATGACGTCCAACTCTGTCACTCCTTCCCACCTGCTACTAAGGAGGCCGTCGAAGTCCTGAACCGGTGCCTGGCCGCTGTAATGGTCTGGATGAGGGCGAACAAACTGAAATTAAATCCAGACAAGACAGAGGTACTCCTGGTCAGTCGCAAGGCCGAACAGGGTATAGGGTTACAGCCTGTGCTGGACGGGGTCGCACTCCCCTTGAAGGCGCAGGTTCGCAGCTTGGGTGTGACCCTGGACTCATCGCTGAGCCTGGAGCCACAGGTTTCAGCGGTGACCAGGGGAGCATTTGCACAGCTTAGGCTCGTGCGCCAGCTGCGCCCGTATCTTGGGAAGTCTGACTTGGCCACGGTGGTACACGCTTTGGTCACATCCCGCCTCGACTACTGCAACGCTCTCTACGTGGGGCTGCCCTTGAAGACGGTCCGGAAGCTCCAGCTAGTCCAGCGCGCGGCAGCCATGTTGTTAACAGGGGCTGGACGCAGAGAGCATACAACGCCCCTGCTGTCCCAGCTCCACTGGCTGCCGATCTGCTACCGGGCCCAATTTAAGGTGCTGGTGTTATCCTACAAAGCCCTAAACGGTTCCGGCCCAAAATACCTTGCAGACCGCATCTCGGCCTACGAGCCCACGAGGGCCTTGAGATCATCCGGGGAGGCCCTTCTCTCGGTCCCGCCTGCCTCACAGGCACGTCTGGCGGGGACGAGGGAGCGGGCCTTCTCGGTGGTGGCCCCCCGGCTGTGGAACACCCTCCCTGCTGAAGTTAGACAGGCGCCCTCCTTGATGGCCTTTCGTAGGGGCCTGAAAACATGGCTCTTCGAGCAGGCCTTCAACTGAGTGTATGGAATGACAATGGAATGAACTAGGACTACGAAATTGGCTATGACCCCAGGATTTTGACGAAGCGGATTTTTAGTATAAGTATATGTTATGTTGTATTTGTCTGGTTTGTATTGTCACGGCTCACTGTACATTGTCTCTTTGTTGTTGTTCACCGCCCCGAGTCGCCCCCGGGCTGAGAGGGGCGGTCAATAAGTGCAAGAAATAAATAAATAAATAAATAAACTCAATGGATCGTCCAACTCAATGAAAAATCAATGGTTCGTCCAACCCAATGAATTGTCTAATTAAATGGAAAATCAATGGATCATCCAACCCAATGGATCTCTCAATTAAATGGAAAAACCGATTGATTCTCCAACTAAATGGAAAATCAATGGATCATCCAACCCAATGAATCTCCCAATTCAATGGAAAAAACCAATGGCTTGTTCAACTCAATGGCTTCTTAACTCAATGGATCGTCCCACTCAATGAAAAATCAATGGATTGTCCAACCTAATGGAATGTCCTACTCAATGGAAAATCAATGGATCTCCCAAGTCAATGAAAAATCAATTGATCATCCAACCCTATGGATCTCTTCAATGGAAAAAACAATGGCTTGTTCAACTCAATGGACTGTCCAGCTCAATGAAAAATCAATGGATTGTCCAACCCAACGGATCATTCAACTCAATGGAAAATCAATGGATCATCCAACTTAATGGATCGTCCAACTCAATGGAAAAATCAATGAATTGCCCAATAGATTGTCCAAGTCAATGGAAAATCAATGGATGATCCAACTCAATGGATCGTCCAACTCAATGGAAAAATTAATGGATGGTCCAATGATCATTGAGTTTGATGATCCATTGCTGGCCTAGTTTGGGTGACCAACTGTCTTTGAGTGGGATGACTCTCAGATTGGCCACTTGGAGTGGACCGACTCAATGGAAAAGCCAATGGACTTCCTCTCCCTCATTCCTCGCCCTCGGACGCTTCGCTGGGGCTGATAATCTGAAAAATTATTATTAAAATTTAGGAAAAATTAAAACTCCCTTGTGAAAACGAGTCTATTGTCTGCTTGAGCCAATCATAAAGAGACTTGCAACCTGATTAGAATATTTATTATTCATTTATATAGAGGCATTTATATATTTACATCTATTTTTATATTATATTAATTAATATGATATATTAATTATATATTATATTAAATTTAAATATAAATTAATAAAATAAATTTTATATTATATTCATTATATTAACTAAAACTAATATAATTATATTATATATTATATTAATTAATATGATATATTAATTATATATGATATTAAACATAAACATAAATAAATAAAATAAATATTATATTATTTTGATTAATTATATTAACTAGTATAATTATATTAAATTTTATATTAATTATATTAATACAATATATTAATTATATATGATATTAAATAAAAATATACATAAATAAAATAAATATTATATTATATTAAGTATATTAACTAATATAATTATATTATATATTAAACATATTAGTTAATATGATATATTAATTATATATGATATTAAATATAAATATATATAAATAAAAGAAATTTTATATTATATTAATTAATTACATTAACTAATATAATTATATTGTTATGTTAATTATATTAATTAATATGATCTATTAATTATATATGATATTAAATATAAATAAATAATAAAATTATATATTATATTATGATATTAACTAATATAATTATATTATATATTATAGTAATCAGTATGAACTATTAATTATATATTAAATTAAATATAAATATAAATTAAAAGAATTTTTATATTATATTAATTAAGTATATTAACTAATATAATTATATAATTATATTAATTAATATGATATATTTATTATATATGATATTAAATATAAATAAATAAAAGAAATTTTATATTAATTAATTATATTAACTAATACAATTATATTATTATATTATATTAATTAATGATATATTAATTATATATGATAATAAATATAAATATAAATTAAATTTTTTATATTATATTAATTAAGTATATTAACTAATATAATTATATTATATTAATTAATATGATATTAAATATAAATATAAATAAATAAAAGAAATTTTATATTATATTAATTATATTAACTAATATAATTACATTATATGATATAAACATTATATTAAATATAGTATCTATATATTATACATTTATATGGAGGCAAAATAGAATCAGCTATTTGAATTCTGCTATTTCGATATATAAAACTTCAAAATATATTTCAAAGTGCGTCTAAACTGTAAGTTATCTCACTTTCACACCGCTTTAACTGCCAGGGTTTAATACTATGGAGTCATTGCCCGTCCTTCAGGCTTTGGACTTCAACTCCCAGAATTCCTGCTCAGTGGCAGCGGCGGCCGAGGCTTCTGGGAGTTGAAGTCCTTCCCCGCTGAAGAGCTTGAAAGAGATTGGCCGGGAATGGTTTCCAAGGCAACGGTGGCGCCCGCCATCTTGGTTGAGGGCCGAAAAAGTTCGAAACGGCCGCCATTTTGGAAGAGGGCGCGCAGGCACTCATTGGAAAGGCTTGAGGAGGCAGGGAAGGGGGAGTGGCTACGTTATTGCATCATCGGGTGTTTTAAATAAAAGAGGGCGTGGCGACGCCTGCGAGGCCCCGCCCACTCCTGTACTGCCCTGCCTCGTGGCTTCACAGACCCTTCTCCTCCGCCTGAAAGCAGGGAAACCAACTCCCCCCATTTGGGAAGTGGAACATGCCAGAGAGCAGGTAAGCGCCGCTGAAGCCAACGCGCCTGCGCAGTGGACGAGTCCATTTTTGTGACAGATTAGGGGGGGGGGAAGGCTTAGAAAGAGAAAAGGGAAAAGAAGAACGGGAAGCAAGGAAGGAAGAAATCTTATGTTCAGACATCCATAAATAACATACTAAAATATATAAATATGTTTGGGAAATATCTATATAATATTAAAATATTTAATATGTATATATATTGCTATATTTAATATTTAAATATTATATTAACGCATATATTCTATGAAAATTATCTCTATAATGTACTAATTGACAAATCCGATGTATATCTGCTTTGAAAATGGGCGATGCGCCTCATCTATTATTATTATTTATTATATTATTGGAATATAATAATGTAAGGGCTCTGATTGGTGGGAATCTGGCAGAAAGTCCCGCCCCCTTCTGATTGGCAGCCCGGGCACTGAGTGACAAGGGAAGCCCCGCCTCCGCAGGGGAGTCCCGGCCTCCTATTGGCTGGGAGGCAGCCAGAAGGCAGCCCAGTGGAAGACAAGGCAAGCTGGATTGGGAAACTCAGCCTAGAAGCCTGGATTTGGGGGTTCCCATTGGGGGACATGGAGGCTGCAAGGAGGAACCCCCCAGGAAAGTGGGCCAGGGACAGCAGGTATTTGCATTATTATTCATTAATATTATGATGTTATGAATATTATTATATTATTATAATATTTAATTTTAATATTATTATGTTATTATATTATCACATTAACATATGATCATCATAATTATATTAGAATCATAGAATCCTAGAGTTGGAAGGGACCTTATGGGCCATCCAGTCCAACCCCATTCTGCCAAGAAGCAGGAATATTGCATTCAAATCACCCCTGACAGATGGCCATCCAGCCTCTGTTTAAAAGCTTCCAAAGAAGGAGCCTCCACCACACTCCGGGGCAGAGAGTTCCACTGCTGAACGGCTCTCACAGTCAGGAAGTTCTTCCTCGTGTTCAGATGGAATCTCCTTTTTTGTAGTTTGAAGCCATTGCTCCATTGCGTCCTAGTCTCCAAACAGACTTGCTCCCTCCTCCCTGTGGCTTCCTCTCACATATTTATACATGGCTATCATATCATAAGGTAATGCTCAAGATCCTGCAAGGAAGACTCCAGCAATACATGGAGCGAGAGTTGCCAGATGTTCAAGCTGGGTTTAGAAAAGGCAGAGGAACCAGAGACCAGATTTATTTATTTATTTATTTATTTACTGTATTTGTAGACCGCCGTTCTCAGCCCTAGGGCGACTCACGGCGGTGTACAACATATATAAAAAAACACAGTTTACAATAAGGCAATATCACAACAATAATATCAACATGACTATCAATAATACAATTACACTAAATCATCCGCGCCGTCTCATCATACAATCATAGACCAATCTCGTTATCCATATTCCGTTCCAATCATCATTGCCAATTGTAGCACTTAGTCAAACGCCTTCTCAAACAACCACGTCTTTAGGCTCTTGCGGAATGTCGTAAGGGAGGGCGCCTGTCTGATGTCAACAGGGAGGGCGTTCCACAGCCGGGGGGCCACCACTGAGAAGGCCCTCTCCCTTGTCCCCGCCAGACGTGCCTGTGAGGCAGGCGGGATCGAGAGAAGGGCCTCCCCAGACGATCTCAAGGTCCTCGTGGGCTCATAGGCCGAGATGCGGTCAGAAAGGTATTTTGGGCCGGAACCGTTTAGGGCTTTGTAGGCCAACACCAGCACCTTGAATTGGGCCCGGTAGCAGATCGGCAGCCAGTGGAGCTGGAACAACAAGGGCGTTGTGTGCTCCCTGCGTCCCGCTCCTGTTAGTAACATGGCTGCCGCGCGCTGGACTAGCTGGAGCTTCCGGGCCGTCTTCAAGGGCAGCCCCACATAGAGAGCGTTGCAGTAGTCAAGGCGGGATGTGACCAGAGCGTGTACTACTGTGGCCAAGTCAGATTGCCAATCTCCGGATGCTGGAGAATGGAGAAAGGCAGGGAGTTTCAGAAAAACATCTACTTCTGCTTCATTGACTATTCTAAAGCCTTTGGCTGTGTGGATCATCATAAATGGTGGCAAGTTCTTGGTGGGATGGGCATCCCAAGCCCCCTTCCCTCTCTCCTGAGGAATCTGTACAAGGACCAAGGAGCAACAGTCAGAACTGACCACGGAGGAACAGACGGGTTCAAGATTGGGAAAGGCGTCCGGCAAGGCTGCATCCCCTCACCCAACCTTTTTAACTTGTATGCAGAACACATCATGCGAGGATGTGCGGGGCTTGAGGAATGCAAAGCTGGGGTGAAAATGGCTGGAAGAAACATTAACAACCTCAGATATGCAGATGACACCACTCTGATGGCCGAAAGCGGGGAGGAGCTGAGGAGCCTTCTCATCAAGGTGAAAGAAGAAAGCGCAAAAGCCGGGTTGCAGCTAAACGTCAAAAAAACCAAGATTATGGCAACAAGAGTGATTGACAACTGGGAAATAGAGGGAGAAAATGTGGAGGCCATGACAGACTTTGTATTTCTAGGTGCAAAGATGACTGCAGATGCAGACTGTGGCCAGGAAATCAGAAGACGCTTCCTTCTTGGGAGGAGAGCAATGTCCAGTCTCGATAAAATAGTAAAGAGTAGAGACATCAGACTGGCCACAAAGATCCATTGCCTAGTCAAAGCCATGGTCTTCCCTGTAGTCACCTACGGATGTGAGAGCTGGACCTTAGGGAAGGCTGAGCCAAGGAAGAGAGATGCTTTTGAGCTGTGGTGTTGGAGGAAAGTTCTGAGAGTGCCTTGGTCTGCGAGAAGATCCAACCAGTCCATCCTCCGGGAAATAAAGCCCGACTGCTCACTGGAGGGAAGGAGACTAGAGGGAAAGTTGAAGTCCTTTGGCCACATCATGAGGAGACAGCAAAGCCTAGAGAAGACAATGATGCTGGGGAAAGTGGAAGGCAAAAGGAAGAGGGGCCGACCAAGGGCAAGATGGATGGATGGCATCCTTGAAGTGACTGGACTGACCTTGAAGGAGCTGGGGGTGGTGACGGCTGACAGGGAGCTCTGGCGTGGACTGGTCCATGAGGTCACGAAGAGTCGGAGACGACTGAACGAATGAACAACAATCATATCCCCTCTCAGCCTTCTCTTCTTCAGGCTAAACATGCCCAGCTCCTCAAGCCGCTCCTCATAGGGCTTGTTCTCCAGACCCTTGATCATTTTAGTCGCCCTCCTCTGGACACATTCCAGCATTATCACAGGGTGTCTGCGCCCCACACCACTGGAGAAATTACACTGCTTAGCCGGTATTGCACCACCTGACATCCGCCGGGAAGTAGCAGCCAATAGTGAAAGGACCAAGGCAGAGACATCCAGAGGAGATTCCATCTGAACATGAGGAAGAACTTCCTGACTGTGAGAGCCGTTCAGCAGTGGAACTCTCTGCCCCGGAGTGTGGTGGAGGCTCCTTCTTTGGAAGCTTTTAAGCAGAGGCTGGATGGCCATCTGTCAGGGGTGATTTGAATGCAATATTCCTGCTTCTTGGCAGAATGGGGTTGGACTGGATGGCCCATGAGGTCTCTTCCAACTCTTTGATTCTATCTCCAGCTCATCCCCTGTTTGGGTATCAGCCAGCACGTCAACGACTTAAATCAAGACATCGTTTTCTTAGATCTACAGAGACACTCGCTGGAACACCTCAGCAAGCGAGAGTCCAAAAGTGGCAGGCTCAAACCCAGAAGCTGATACCAAATGAGAGACTCCCCCTCTGGGCACACAGAAAACTGGGCGACTTGGAAGGCGCTGAACAGACTCCGCTCTGGCACCACGAGATGCAAAGCCAACCTTAAGAAATGGGGCCACAAAGTGGAGTCCATGACATACGAGTGTGGAGATGAGCGAACCACTGACCACCTGCTGCAATGCAACCTGAGCCCCACCACATGATGCACAATGGAGGACCTTCTTGCGGCAACACCAGAGGCACTCCAAGTGGCCAGCTACTGGTCAAAGGACATTGAATCAACTACCAAGCTTGCAAACTCTGTGTCTTTTGTATGTTTGTTTGTTTGTTTGTTCTGTCAAAAATGCAATACACCATCTCCTTGGTTCACTGGGGAGTTGGCTGTGATGAAGAGCACGAGAAGAAGGCTAGAGTGCAAATGGAGGAGATCTCATGATGCCTCTGACCAAACACGGGCTGTGACCTCACTTAGGGCCTATACCGTGGCTATACAGATACCCAGGGAGTCCTTCACGACTGCCCGCATAGCGTCTGCATCTGATAGATCTTTCGAGTTGTTTTGGGTTGTCGGAGAACTCCTTCACCCTCCTGAGGTGGAGGAGGCCCTCGATGACCCGACAACCCGGAGCTGCAAGTTTGCAGATAAAGTCTCTCAGATACGCCTTGAGTTGGACTCCAGTTTCAAAACAGTGCCAGGGGAGGTGACCGAGGCATCTGCTTGTCTGGTTTTGTGGGATTCCTTCCGACTTGTTTATCCTGAGGACGTGGAGGGGACCCTTGGGGCTGTGAGGGCGACCACGTCGGCTCTGGAACGCTGCCCGTCTTGGCTAATTAAATCAACCAAAGGTGGTTTGATTGGTTTGTGTTGATCATCAATGCATTGTTTGGAGCAAGGGATTTCTCCATCTGGGCTAAAACAGGCTGTGGTCAGACCATCTTGAAAAAGACCTCCCTTGACTCCACGGTCTTGAACAACTATAGACCAATCTCCGACCTTCTTTCCTGGGCAAGGTGTTGGGAGTGGGTGGTCGCCTCTCAGCTCCAGGGCTTCCTAGGTGACATCAACTTGGGGTTCTTCCTGCCATGGAGCCTGGCGATCCTGTCGACGCCTTGGTTGATCTCTATAACAGGGAGATGTCCAGGGCGATAGAATCATAGAATCAAAGAGTTGGAAGAGACCTCCTGGGCCCTCCAGTCCAACCCCATTCTGCCAAGAAGCAGGAATATTGCATTCAAATCACCCCTGACAGATGGCCATCCAGCCTCTGCTTAAAAGCCTCCAAAGAAGGAGCCTCCACCACACTCCGGGGCAGAGAGTTCCACTGCTGAACGACTCTCACAGTCAGGAAGTTCTTCCTCATGTTCAGATGGAATCTCCTCTCTTGTAGTTTGAAGCCATTGTTCCGCGTCCTAGTCTCCAGGGAAGCAGAAAACAAGCTTGCTCCCTCCTCCCTGTGGCTTCCTCTCACATATTTATACATGGCTATCATATCTTCTCTCAGCCTTCTCTTCTTCAGGCTAAACATGCCCAGCTCCTTAAGCCACTCCTCACAGGGCTTGTTCTCCAGACCCTTGATCATTTTAGTCGCCCTCCTCTGGACACATTCCAGCTTGTCAATATCTCTCTTGAATTGTGGTGCCCAGAATTGGACACAATATTCCAGGTGTGGTCTAACCAAAGCGGAATAGAGCATGGGGAGCATGACTTCCCTAGATCTAGACACTAGGCTCCTCTTGATGCAGGCCAAAATCCCATTGGCTTTTTTTGCCGCCACATCACATTGTTGGCTCATGTTTAACTTGTTGTCCACGAGGACTCCAATATCTTTTTCACACGTACTGCTCTCGAGCCAGGCATTGTCCCCCATTCTGTCTCTTTGCATTTCGTTTTTCCTGCCTAAGTGGAGTATCTTGCATTTGTCACTGTTGAACTTCATTTTGTTAGTTTTGGCCATTCATCTCTCTAGTCTGTCAAGATCGTTTTGAATCCTGCTCCTGTCCTCTGGAGTATTGGCTATCCCTCCCAATTTGGTGTCGTCTGCAAACTTGAGATACGATCACTCCCGAACGCCCCATCTTGTCGTGCTGAGACACGCCATCTCTCTGGTTCACCGAGGAGTTGACCGTGATGAAACACACGAGAAGGGGGCTAGAGCGCATTTGGAGGAAATCTCGAGACGTGTCTGACCAAGCACGGGCTACAGCCTCTCTTGGGGCGTATACCGCGGCTATACGGGTAGCCAGGGAGTCTTTCACGACTGCCCGTATAGCGTCTGCAGCAAATAGATCATTGGAGCTGTTTCGGGTTGTCGGGGAACTCCTTCACCCACCTGTGGTCGAGGAGACCTTCGATGACCTAGGAACTCGGTGTCACGAGTTCGCACACCATTTTGAAGGCAAAGTTGCTCAGATACGCCTTGAGCTGGACTCCAGTTTCATTGCAGTGCCAGAGGAGGTGATTGAGGCATCTGCTTGTCCAATTTTGTGGGATTCTTTTAGGCTTGTTCTTCCTGAGACCATGGAGGAGGTCCTTGGCGCTGTGAGGGCGACCACGTCGGCTCTAGACCCTTGCCCGTCTTGGCTAATTAAATCGGCCAGGGAGGGGTTGGTTGATTGGTTTGTGTTGCTCATTAATGCATCATTGGAGCAGGGGTTTTTTCCATCGCAACTGAAACAAGCTGTGGGTCGTCCGCTCCTTAAAAAGGTCTCCCTCGACTCCACGGTGCTGAACAACTTCAGACCAATCTCCAACCTTCCTTTTTTGGACAAGGTGTTGGAGCGGGCGGTCGCCTCTCAGCTCCAGAGCTTCCTGGATGACATCAGCTATCTGGATCAGTCACAGTCTGGCTTCAGACCTGGCCACAGCACCGAGACGGCTTTGGTCACTTTGGTGGATGACCTCCACAGAGAGCTGGACAAGGGGAGTGACCCTGTTGGTCCGCTTGGACATCTCAGCGGCTTTCGATACCATCGATCATGGTATCCTTCCTGGAGGGTCAATCCCAGATGGTGAAGCTGGGAGATGCCTGCTCGGACCCCTGGCCTTTGACCTGTGGGGTTCCGCAAGGCTCCATTCTGTCTCCCATGCTTTTTAACATCTACATGAAACCGCTGGGAGAGGTCATCCGGAGTTTTGGAGTTGGGTGCCACCTCTATGCAGATGACACACAACTCTACTACTCTTTTCCACCCAACTCCAAGGAGGCCTCTTGGGTGCTGGACGAGTGCCTGGCCGCTGTGTCTATCTGGATGAGGAGGAACAAGCTGAAGATCAATCCCGACAAGACAGAGGTCCTCTTGGTCGATCCCAAACCAGACCGGGGTATAGGGTGGCAACCTGTGTTGGACGGGGTTACACTCCCTTGAAGTCACAGGTCCGCAGTCTGGGTGTCCTCCTATCTATCTATCTATCTATCTATCTATCTATCTATCTATCTAGTTCTACCTACATCTAGCTAACTAGAGCTAATTACGTCTGTCTATCTATCTATCTATCTATCTATCTATCTAGTTCTACCTACATCTAGCTAACTAGAGCTAATTACATCTGTCTGTCTGTCTGTCTATCTATCTATCTATCTATCTATCTATCTATCTAGTTCTACCTACATCTAGCTAACTAGAGCTAATTACATCTGTCTGTCTGTCTATCTATCTATCTATCTATCTAGTTCTACCTACATCTAGCTAACTAGAGCTAATTACATCTGTCTATCTATCTATCTATCTATCTATCTATCTAGTTCTACCTACATCTAGCTAACTAGAGCTAATTACATCTGTCTGTCTGTCTGTCTATCTATCTATCTATCTATCTATCTATCTAGTTCTACCTACATCTAGCTAACTAGAGCTAATTACATCTGTCTATCTATCTATCTATCTATCTATCTATCTAGTTCTACCTACATCTAGCTAACTAGAGCTAATTACATCTGTCTATCTATCTATCTATCTATCTATCTATCTATCTATCTAGTTCTACCTACATCTAGCTAACTAGAGCTAATTACATCTGTCTATCTATCTATCTATCTATCTATCTATCTAGTTCTACCTACATCTAGCTAACTAGAGCTAATTACATCTGTCTGTCTGTCTGTCTATCTATCTATCTATCTATCTATCTAGTTCTACCTACATCTAGCTAACTAGAGCTAATTACGTCTGTCTGTCTGTCTGTCTATCTATCTATCTATCTATCTATCTATCTATCTATCTATCTATCTAGTTCTACCTACATCTAGCTAACTAGAGCTAATTACATCTGTCTGTCTGTCTGTCTATCTATCTATCTATCTATCTATCTAGTTCTACCTACATCTAGCTAACTAGAGCTAATTACATCTGTCTATCTATCTATCTATCTATCTATCTATCTATCTAGTTCTACCTACATCTAGCTAACTAGAGCTAATTACATCTGTCTATCTATCTATCTATCTATCTATCTATCTATCTAGTTCTACCTACATCTAGCTAACTAGAGCTAATTACATCTGTCTGTCTGTCTGTCTATCTATCTATCTATCTATCTATCTAGTTCTACCTACATCTAGCTAACTAGAGCTAATTACGTCTGTCTGTCTGTCTGTCTATCTATCTATCTATCTATCTATCTATCTATCTATCTAGTTCTACCTACATCTAGCTAACTAGAGCTAATTACATCTGTCTGTCTGTCTATCTATCTATCTATCTATCTAGTTCTACCTACATCTAGCTAACTAGAGCTAATTACATCTGTCTGTCTGTCTATCTATCTATCTATCTATCTATCTATCTAGTTCTACCTACATCTAGCTAACTAGAGCTAATTACATCTGTCTGTCTATCTATCTATCTATCTATCTATCTATCTATCTAGTTCTACCTACATCTAGCTAACTAGAGCTAATTACATCTGTCTGTCTATCTATCTATCTATCTATCTATCTATCTAGTTCTACCTACATCTAGCTAACTAGAGCTAATTACATCTGTCTATCTATCTATCTATCTATCTATCTAGTTCTACCTACATCTAGCTAACTAGAGCTAATTACATCTGTCTGTCTGTCTGTCTATCTATCTATCTATCTATCTATCTAGTTCTACCTACATCTAGCTAACTAGAGCTAATTACATCTGTCTATCTATCTATCTATCTATCTATCTATCTATCTAGTTCTACCTACATCTAGCTAACTAGAGCTAATTACATCTGTCTGTCTGTCTGTCTATCTATCTATCTATCTATCTATCTAGTTCTACCTACATCTAGCTAACTAGAGCTAATTACATCTGTCTGTCTGTCTGTCTATCTATCTATCTATCTATCTATCTAGTTCTACCTACATCTAGCTAACTAGAGCTAATTACGTCTGTCTGTCTGTCTGTCTATCTATCTATCTATCTATCTATCTATCTAGTTCTACCTACATCTAGCTAACTAGAGCTAATTACATCTGTCTGTCTGTCTATCTATCTATCTATCTATCTAGTTCTACCTACATCTAGCTAACTAGAGCTAATTACATCTGTCTGTCTGTCTATCTATCTATCTATCTATCTATCTATCTAGTTCTACCTACATCTAGCTAACTAGAGCTAATTACATCTGTCTGTCTATCTATCTATCTATCTATCTATCTATCTATCTATCTATCTATCTAGTTCTACCTACATCTAGCTAACTAGAGCTAATTACATCTGTCTGTCTGTCTGTCTATCTATCTATCTATCTATCTATCTAGTTCTACCTACATCTAGCTAACTAGAGCTAATTACATCTATCTATCTATCTATTTGGCTGTCTGTCTATCTATCTATCTATCTATCTATCTATCTAGTTCTACCTACATCTAGCTAACTAGAGCTAATTACATCTGTCTGTCTGTCTGTCTATCTATCTATCTATCTATCTATCTATCTATCTAGTTCTACCTACATCTAGCTAACTAGAGCTAATTACATCTATCTATCTATCTATCTATCTATTTGGCTGGCTGTCTATCTATCTATCTATCTATCTATCTATCTATCTATCTATCTATCTAGTTCTACTTCTATCTATCCTGTTTATTATCTATCTTAATTCTGCCCCTATCTACCTATATATCTATGTAGATAGTTCTACCTACAACTATCTATGTAAATAGTTCTACCTATATCTATCTATCGATCGATTGATCAATATACTATCTACTTCTATTTATCTAGTTCTAGATAGCTTAAGAAACCCTTTCCCCCCATGTAGACACGGTCTAACAAACACCTGGAATCCCCCTGTTTATCTTTCAAACGCTGAGAAAACTGTAATTGCCTCTGCATAGCACTATCTGGAGGGTCGTTCCCAGTTGATGAAGCTGGGAGACGCCTGCTCGGACCCCTGGCCCTTGACCTGTGGGGTCCCGCAAGGCTCCATTCTGTCCCCCATGCTTTTCAACATCTACATGAAACCGCTGGGAGAGGTCATCCGGAGTTTTGGAGTTGGGTGTCATCTCTACGCAGATGACACGCAACTCTACTACTCTTTTCCACCAAATTCCAAGGAAGCAGCTGGCCTGGATGATCTACAGATGGAATAAATCAAGAACTTTGACCCAAAAGCAAGGCGCTGGCTGCTGGAGCTGATGAAAAACTGCACTGCATCCAGTCAGACCCCCAAAATCTGGAGGAAAGCAAGAGTCATCACCATCTTGAAGCCAGGCAAACACCGTAATGATCCAAAAAGCTACAGACCAATCTCCCTGTTGTGCCACCTCTACAAAGTTCTGGAGAGACTTATTTTGCATAGAATTACGGAAAAAATAGACCCCTGTCTGATCCCACAGGAAAGGCAAAAGCTGCACATCGCAAGTGCTGAACCTGACTCAGCACATAGAAGATGGCTTTGAAAGGCAGCAGGTCACAGGAGCGGTCTTCATATACTTGTCAGTGGCTTATGATACTGTCAACCACCACGGCCTCCTCCTGAGAAAAATGTATAATATCACAAAGGACGACCACCTCACCCGCCTCATAGGAAACCTGTTACAAAACAGGAGCTTCTTTGTTGAAGGAGAAAGAGAGAAAAGGAAGGAGGGAGGGAAGGACAAATAGGTGGAAGGGGGGAGGGAGAAGGAGGGAGGTAAGGAAGGGAAGACGGAAGGAAAGAGGGAAGGAAGGAAGGAAGGAAGGAAGGAAGGAGAAAGAGAAAGAAGGAAGGAAGGAAGGAGAGAGAGAAGGAAGGAGGGAGGGAAGGACAAATAGGTGGGAGGGAGAAGGAGGGAGGTAAGGAAGGGAAGACGGAAGGAAAGAGGGAAGGAAGGAATGAAGGAAGGAAGGAAGGAAGGAAGGAAGGAAGGAGAAAGAGAGAGAGGGAAGGAAGGAAGGAAGGAAGGAAGGAGAGAGAGAGAGAAGGAGGGAGGGAGGGAAGGACAAATAGGTGGAAGAAGGGAGGGAGAAGGAGGGGGGTAAGGAAGGGAAGAAGGAAGGAAAGAGGGAAGGAAGGAAGGAAGGAGAGGAAGGAAGGAGAAAGAGAGGGAAGGAAGGAAGGAAGGAGAAAGTGAGAGAAGGAAGGAGGGAGGGAAGGACAAATAGGTGGAAGGGGGGAGGGAGAAGGAGGGAGGTAAGGAAGGGAAGACGGAAGGAAAGAGGGAAGGAAGGAAGGAAGGAAGGAAGGAAGGAAGGAGAAAGAGAGAGAGGGAAGGAAGGAAGGAAGGAAGGAGAGAGAGAAGGAAGGAGGGAGGGAAGGACAAATAGGTGGAAGAAGGGAGGGAGAAGGAGGGGGTAAGGAAGGGAAGAAGGAAGGAAAGAGGGAAGGAAGGAAGGAAGGAAGGAAGGAAGGAGAAAGAGAGAGAGGGAAGGAAGGAAGGAAGGAAGGAAGGAAGGAGAGAGAGAAGGAAGGAGGGAGGGAAGGACAAATAGGTGGAAGAAGGGAGGGAGAAGGAGGGGGTAAGGAAGGGAAGAAGGAAGGAAAGAGGGAAGGAAGGAAGGAAGGAAGGAGAGGAAGGAAGGAGAAAGAGAGGGAAGGAAGGAAGGAAGGAGAAAGTGAGAGAAGGAAGGAGGGAGGGAAGGACAAATAGGTGGAAGGGGGGAGGGAGAAGGAGGGAGGTAAGGAAGGGAAGAAGGAAGGAAAGAGGGAAGGAAGGAAGGAGAGGAAGGAAGGAGAAAGTGAGAGAAGGAAGGAGGGAGGGAAGGACAAATAGGTGGAAGGGGGGAGGGAGAAGGAGGGAGGTAAGGAAGGGAAGAAGGAAGGAAAGAGGGAAGGAAGGAAGGAAGGAAGGAGAAAGAGAGAGGTAAGGAGGGAAGGAAGGAAGGACAAAAAGGTGTAAGGGGGGGAGGGGACTGTGATGTATCGGCAAATAATGCATGCAGATATTATTATTATTATTATTATTATTATTATTATTATTATTAAGCTGAAGGTGAGATACAACTTTTCACAAACGTCTTTCCTGCATCTCTTCTATAAGGCTTCCGTAATAATTGGTGTCTATTTTTTTTGTAAAAAAATTCAATTTATTTATTTGTTTACTGTATTTGTATGCAAAATTCCCCCCTTTTTAAAATAAGGATAATTAATGAACGAAAAAAACCCCACTGATTCACCTTTGTGTGCATGTCATGCGGCCCCGTAAAGATTAACAGAAGGCTTTTGCAAGGCAGGCTTCGATATCCCGGGGGCCCTTTTGGGTGGATTTTGGTCTCCTAGCACTTAATCCCGCTAATCCGGTGCTTATTTGCACATGTTCTTGGAGGAGGCGACCTTTCTTCTCCGCTGCTTTGGCTCAATGCACAAAGCAATGCAATGTTATGGGTGTTTTCCTCTATTTTGAGTGTGCATGATCATTTTCTATATAAATGAAAATGTCATGTTCGTTTGTGGGATTGACATAACTCAAAACCCACTGGACGAATTGCCACGAAATTTGGACACAAGACACCTACCAGGTCAAGGAGTGACCATCACTCATAAAAACACTGAAAGACACAAAAGTCAAAAAACTACATTACAACGCATGCGCAAAATATATACACAAATACACACATATATATACACATATATGCATATACACACACAAAACACATACACAGAAAGGGGGAAGGAAGGGAGGAAGGAAAGAAAGAAGGGTAGAGAAGGAAGGAAGGAGAGAAGAAGGGAGAGAAAGAGGGAAAGAAGGTGGGAAGGAGAGAAAGAAGGATAGAGAATGAAGGAAGATGGAGAAAAAGAGGGAAAGAAGAAAGGAAAGAAGGAGGGAAGGAGAGAAAGAAGGAAGGAAAGTAAGGACAGAGAATGAAGGAAGGAGAGATGGAGGGAGAGAAAGAGGGAAAGAAGAAAGGAAAGGAGGAGTGAAGGAGAGAAAGAAGGAAAGAAAGAAGGGTAGAGAATGAAGGAAGGAGAGAAGGAGGGAGAGAAAGAAGAAAGGGAAGAAGGAGGGATGGAGAGAAAGAAGGAAGGAAAGAAAGAAGGGTAGAGAATGAAGGAAGGAGAGAAGGAGGGAGAAAAAGAGGGAAAGAAGAAAGGAAAGAAGGAGGGAAGGGGAGAAAGAAGGAAAGAAAGAAGGGTAGAGAATGAAGGAAGGAGAGAAGGAGGGAGAAAAGGGGGAAAGAAGAAAGGAAAGAAGGAGGGAAGGGGAGAAAGAAGGAAGGAAAGTAAGGACAGAGAATGAAGGAAGGAGAGATGGAGGGAGAGAAAGAGGGAAAGAAGAAAGGAAAGGAGGAGTGAAGGAGAGAAAGAAGGAAAGAAAGAAGGGTAGAGAATGAAGGAAGGAGAGAAGGAGGGAGAGAAAGAAGAAAGGGAAGAAGGAGGGATGGAGAGAAAGAAGGAAGGAAAGAAAGAAGGGTAGAGAATGAAGGAAGGAGAGAAGGAGGGAGAAAAAGAGGGAAAGAAGAAAGGAAAGAAGGAGGGAAGGGGAGAAAGAAGGAAAGAAAGAAGGATAGAGAATGAAGGAAAGAGAGGGAGAAAAAGAGGGAAAGAAGAAAGGAAAGAAGGAGGGAAGGGGAGAAAGAAGGAAAGAAAGAAGGGTAGAGAATAAAGGAAGAAGAGAAGGAGGGAGAAAAAGAGGGAGAGAAGAAAGGAAAGAAGGAGGGAAGGAGAGAAAGAAGGAAAGAAAGACGGGTAGAGAATGAAGGAAGGAGAGAAAGAGGGAGAGAAAGGGAAAGAAGAAAGGAAAGGAGGAGGGAAGGAGAGAAAGAAGGCAAGAGAATGAAGGAAGGAGGGAGAAAAAGAGGGAAAGAAGAAAGGAAAGAAGGAGGGAAGGAGAGAAAGATGGAAAGAAAGGATAGAGAAGGAAGGAAGGAGAGAAGGAGGGAGAGAAAGAGGGAAAGAAGAAAGGAAAGAAGGAGGGAAGGGGAGAAAGATGGAAAGAAAGAAGGATAGAGAAGGAAGGAAGGAGAGAAGGAGGGAGAAAAAGAGGGAAAGAAGAAAGGAAAGAAGGAAGGAAGGGGAGAAAGAAGGTAGGAGAGAAAGAGGGAGGGAAGGTGACCACAGCAGCGTGTGGTGGGTACAGCTAGGTATTAATATTAATATTCCAATTAATAGTAATGGACCTCTTTGGCCGTTTAGAAACCTGCCATTTGGAAATGCAACTTGTAGAGTTTTGGGATTGTGAGAAGGGCTATCATCAAACAAAAAGGCACATTGTCGATAAGGCAAAACAGGGTTTGTTTACCTTGGGAAACACGTGAGATGTGGCATGTGTTTGTGGTCCGACCAACACAAAACGCATTGCAATAACACATGGGGTTTTGGCACGATTGTCCTGAGAGCAGAGCCACGTCGGCCGCTCGGCGAAAGGGGAGGAAAGTGGGAACCGAAACCCAATGGGGTCCCCAAAGGTCTTCTAGTCTGACCCTATGCCAGGCAGGGAGACACTGCCAAAGCCCCCCAAAAGGTGAGCTGTATATAATTGAGCTGCTTTGGCGTTCCGATAAGGATTTGAATAGTTCCTTATAACTATTTATAATTGTGCAATTATAATAATTGTATGATAATTATACAGTTATACAATAGTTATATCATATTGTATAATTATATTATTATTATTATATAATTATACAATCTGATATTATATCTATATAAATAAAATGTAATGTTTGTTTGTGGGATTAACATATACACAAATACACAAGTATATACACACACACATATACACAATATACATATACACATATAAACACAAATACACAAGTATATACACTGGTATACACACATATATATATACACACACACATACACAATATACATATACACATATAAACACAAATACACAAGTATATACACATGTATACACACATATACACCTACACACATATTCACATACATACACACATATATGCAGATACACAAGCACACACATATACACAATATACATATACACATATAAACACAGAAATACACAAGTATATACACATGTATACACACATATATATACACACACAAATACACAATATACATATACACATATAAACACAAATACCCAAGTATATACACACACATATATACACACACACATATGCACAATATACATATACAAATACACAAGTATATACACATGTATACACACATACACACACATATACACCTACACACATATTCACATACACACATATATGCATATACACAAGCACACTCATATACACAATATACATATACACATATAAACACAGAAATACACAAGTATATACACATGTATACACACACATATATATACACACAAATACACAATATACATATACACATATAAACACAAATACACAAGTATATACACATGTATACACACATACACACACATATACACCTCCACACATATTCACATACATACACACATATATGCATATACATAAGCACACTCATATACACAATATACATATACACATATAAACACAGAAATACACAAGTATATACACATGTATACACACACATATATATACACACAAATACACAATATACATATACACATATAAACACAAATACACAAGTATATACACATGTATACACACATACACACACATATACACCTCCACACATATTCACATACATACACACATATATGCATATACATAAGCACACTCATATACACAATATACATATACACATATAAACACAGAAATACACAAGTATATACACATGTATACACACACATATATATACACACAAATACACAATATACATATACACATATAAACACAAATACACAAGTAAATACACATGTATACACACACATATATATACACACATATACACAATAGACATATACAAATACACAAGTATATACACATGTATACACACATACACACATATATACACCTACACCCATATTCACATACATACACACATATATGCATATACACAAGCACACTCATATACACAATATACATATACACATATAAACACAGAAATACACAACTATATACACATGTATACACACACATGTATATACACACAAATACACAATATACATATACACATATAAACACAAATACACAAGTATATACACATGTATACACACACATATAAATACACACAAATACACAATATACATAGACACATATAAACACAAATACACAAGTATATACACATGTATACACACACATATATATATACACACACACATGTACACAGTATACATATACACATATAAACACAGAAATACACAAGTATATACACATGTATACACACACATATATATACACACAAATACACAATATACATATACACATATAAACACAAATACAGAAGTATATACACATGTATACACACATATATACACACCCACATATACACCTACACACAGATTCACATACACACACATATATGCATATACACAAGCACACACATATACACAATATACATATACACATATAAACACAAATACACAAGTATATACACATGTATACACACACATATATACACACACACATATGCACAATATACATATACAAATACACAAGTATATACACATGTATACACACATACACACACATATACACCTACACACATATTCACATACATACACACATATATGCATATACACAAGCACACTCATATGCACAATATACATATACACATATAAACACAGAAATACACAAGTATATACACATGTATACACACATATATACACACAAATACACAATATACATATACACATATAAACACAAATACACAAGTATATACACATGTATACATACACATATATATATATACACACACTCACATGTACACAGTATACATATACACATATAAACACAAATACACAAGTATATACACATGTATACACACATATATATATACACACAAATACACAATATACATATACACATATAAACACAAATACACAAGTATATACACATGTATACACACACACATATATACACACACACATGTACACAGTATACATATACACATATAAACACAGAAATACACAAGTATATACACATGTATACACACACATATATATACACACAAATACACAATATACATATACACATATAAACACAAATACACAAGTATATACACATGTATACACACATATATACACACCCACATATACACCTACACACAGATTCACATACACACACATATATGCATATACACAAGCACACACATATACACAATATACATATACACATATAAACACAGAAATACACAAGTATATACACATGTATACACACACCAATATATATACACACACATAAACACATATATACACACAAAACACATATACAGAGACTGGGCCACAGCAACGTGTGGCAGGGGACAGCTACTAATATTATATTATGTTATGTTATATTATATTATATTATATTTGCCCCCGCAGGGTCAACGAGGCTTACAACGTCAACAGCGGGCTCCTCTCCGTCAATGGATTCACCAGCTTACGGCCTGATGGTGGTGGTGGTGGCAGTGGCAGCAGTGGTGGCGAGAGCTCTAAGGAGAGTTCTAGGTGCTCCACACCAGTGCTGGAACCCGAGCGGCACGAGCGACTGCGGGAGAAGATGCGCCGGCGCTTGGAGTCTGGGGACAAGTGGTTCTCCCTCGAGTTCTTTCCGCCCCGGACCTCCAGTGGGGCCGTCAACCTCATCTCCAGGTACGAGGACACCTGCGGGATCCATGAATGGATGGGAGGTGGGGTGGGCGGAAATGCAATGTATCCCCACGTCCATCCCTCGACCTACCATGGAAACACGAACCTTATTGCAATCAACCGTATCATGGAATCACGCTTGAGGACCTAGAATGCTTCCCTAGCATTTCTAGGTTGTTCAACATGATTACGGTCAACTCCTGCAGAGGTCTATTCACACTTGATGTAGAACGCTTCTCTAGCGTTTGTAGTCACTCAACATGACTATGATCAACTCCTGCAGAAGTCTATCACAGAATCATACTTGAAGACCTAAGACCCTTCTCTAGTGTTTCTAGGTCATTCTACGTTATTGTGGTCAACTTCTGCAGAGGTCTATTCACACTTGATGTCGAACAGTTGTCTAACGCTTCTAGGTTATTCAACATGACTGTGGTCAACTCCTGCAGAGGTCTATTTACGTAGAACTCTTCTCTAGTGTTTCTAGATCATTCAACATGATTATGGTCAACTCCTGAAGAAGTCTTGTCACAGAATCACACTTGAGGATCTAGAACACTTCTCTAACGCTTCTAGGTTATTCAACATAACTGTGGTCAACTCCTGCAGAGGTCTATTCACACTTGATGTAGAACTCTTCTCTAGTGTTTCTAGGTCATTCAACATGACTGTGGTCAACTCCTGCAGAGTTCTTGTCACAGAATCACACTTGAGGATCTAGAACACTTCTCTAACACTTCTACGTTATTCAATATGACTGTGGTCAGCCCCTGCAGAGGTCTATTCACATTTGATGTAGAACTCTAGTGTTTCTAGGTCATTCAACATGATTATGGTCAACTCCTGCAGAGGTCTCATAGAATCACACTTGACCTAGAACACTTCTCTGGTGTTTCTAGGTCATTCAGCATTACTGTGGTCAACTCCTGCAGAGGTCTGTTTACGTAGAACACTTCTCTGGTGTTTCTAGGTCATTCAACATGATTATGGTCAACTCCTGCAGAGGTCTCATAGAATCACACTTGACCTAGAACATTTCTCTGGTGTTTCTAGGTCATTCAGCATTACTGTGGTCAACTCCTGCAGAGGTCTGTTTACGTAGAACATTTCTCTGGTGTTTCTACGTCATTCAGCGTGATCATGGTCAACTCCTGCAGAGGTCTCTCATAGAATCACACTTGACCTAGAACACTTCTCTAACGTTTCTAGGTCATTCAACTGTGGTCAACTCTTGCATAGGTCTGTTTATGTAGAACACTTCTCTGGTGTTTCTAGGTGATTCAGCATGACCATGGACAACTCCTGCAGAGGTCTTTCATGGGATCACACGGGAGATCCTAGACAGCAGCTGGAGAGAACGGTCAGGGCTGACTTGACCTTCTCCCCAGCCTCCGAAAGCGTGACCCTTTGGACCGCAGACTGCTTTGGGGGTTGTATTAACCATATTAACTCAGGAGAGGGGGAAATGTCTTCGAGGAGTCCTGCGAGGGGGCTCGTCAGCACTTTCGCTCTGGTTCTGTCCAGTTTGGGGTTGGTCTTCTCAGGCAAGAGGTCAAGAATCCCTCGAAGGGTCAAGCGGTGGGGCCAGCTGTCCATTCCTTTGTCCATCTCTGGAGCGATACGCTTCGGTTGTTAGCTGACTTAGGGCTTTCACTTACAATGTATATATGTATGAGTTAGTATGCATGGACATATGCAGGTGCATGGATGTATATATGCACGTGTATGTATGTAAGTATGTATGTGTATGTATATATGCGTATGTGTATATATGCATACATGTGTATGTATGTGTATGCATATATTTATGTATCTGTATCTGTATGTGTGTATATATGTATATGTGGGTTTGTATGTATTTATATATGTATGTATGCGTTTGTGTGTGTATGTATATGCTGCACATGTGTACGTATATATATATATATATATATATATGTATGTACAGATGTGTATGCATGTATATATATGTGTGTATGCATAAGCATGTATGTATGTGTGTATACATATATGTATATGTGTGTATGCATATGTGTATGCATGAATGTATATATATGTATACATGTGTATGCACATATGTATGTATATATATGCATACACGTGTATGTATGTGTATATATGTATGTGTATTCATATATGTATGTGTGTATATATGTATGTGTGTGTTTGTATGTATATATGTGTTTGTATGTTGCACATGTGTGTACATATATATATGTATGTACACGTGTATGAATGTATATATGTATGTGTGTATGCATAAGCATATATGTATATATGTGTGTATACAGTATATATATGTAAGTGTGTGTGTTTGTATTTATATATGTATATATGCATTTGTGTGTATGTATGTATATGTGTGTATGCATATGTGTGTGTATGAATGTATATATATGTATACATGTGTATGTATGCATATATGTATGTGTATATATGCATACATGTGTATGTATGTGTACATATGTATGTGTATGCATATATGTATGCATATGTATCTGTATGTGTGTATACATGTATATGTGTGTATGTATTTATATATGTGTGTGTATGTATATGTTGCACATGTGTGTATGTACACGTGTATGCATGTTTATATGTATGTGTGTATGCATAAGCATGTATGTATGCATACAGTATATATATATGGATATATATATTTGTTTGTGTGTATGTATGTTTATGTGTGTATGCATATGTGTATGTATGCTTATATGTATGTGTATTTGGATGTGTATGTGTTTTATGTATATATATAATATATATGTATATGTATGCACATATATTGGTGTGCATGCATTTGTGTGAATGTGTGTATATATATATATATATATATATATATACATGTATGTATGTATGTATGTGAATGTATGTATGAGGTTACCGTCTCTCAGCCTCGGATGTGACCCATCACCCTTGGGACCTCTTGATGCCTGACCTCCTGCTCTTGCTTCCTCTTCTTCCTCCTCCTCAGGTTTGACCGCATGGGGACGGGGGGCCCTCTCTTTGTGGACGTGACGTGGCACCCGGCGGGGGACCCCGGCTCGGACAAGGAGACCTCCTCCATGATGATCGCCTCCACCGCCCTCAACTACTGCGGCCTGGAGACCGTCCTCCACATGACCTGCTGCCACCAGACGCCCGCCACCGTCAGCGCCCACCTCCGCAAGGCCAAGCACCTCGGCCTCAAGAACATCATGGCCCTGCGCGGAGGTCAGCGCCGCCACCGCATCACCCTCCTCCTCCTCTTCCTCACAACCATCACCCGTTCCAACCCCTGCTCCATAATCAATCATCTCTTCCACAGATCCCATTGGCGAAGAGTGGGAGGAGGAAGCCGGCGGGTTCAACTACGCTGCCGACTTGGTGAAGCACATCCGGCGGGAGTTCGACGACTACTTCGACATCTGCGTGGCGGGTGAGCTGCCCACGGCCGGGGAGGCCGGTACATTTGTGGATCCATAGAGGGGAAAAATAAACAAATGCAATCCTTCCCTCCTTCGTTTCCTTCCTCTCTCTTTTTTTCCTTCCTTCCTCGCTCCCCCTTTTCTTCCTTTCTTCCCCTTTTCCCTCTTTCTTTCCATTCCTTTCTTCTATCTTCCCTTTCTCTTCTTCCCTCCTTCCCTCCTTCTCTTTCCACTCTTCTATCTATCCATCCCTTCTTCCTTCCCTCTTTCTCTCTCTCCTTTCCCTTCCTTCCTTCTTTCTCCTTCTTTCTTTCCTCCTTCATCTATCCATCCATCCATCCATTCTTCCTTCCCTCTTTCTCTCTCCCCTTTTTTCTTCCTTCTTTCTCCTTCTTTCTTTCCTCCTTCATCCATCCATCCATCCCTTCTTCCTTCCCTCTTTCTCTCTCTCCCTTTTCCCTTCCTTCCTTCTTTCTCCTTCTTTCTTTCCTCCTTCATCCATCCATTCTTCCTTCCCTCTTTCTCTCTCCCCCTTTTTTCTTCCTTCTTTCTCCTTCTTTCTTTCCTCCTTCATCCATCCATTCTTCCTTCCCTCTTTCTCTCTCCCCTTTTTTCTTCCTTCTTTCTCCTTCTTTCTTTCCTCCTTCATCCATCCATTCTTTCTTCCTTCCCTCTTTCCTCCTTCCTGCCTCCTTCTATTTCTTTCTTTCCTTCCTTTCTTCCTCTCATCCATCTACGCATTCTTCCTTCCTTCCTACCTTCTTCTCTCCCATCCATCCATCCATCCATCCATCTATCCTTCCTTCCTTCCTTCCTTCCTTCCATCCATCCATCCATTCTTCCTCCTCTCTCTCTTTCTTTTTCTTTCCTCCTTCCTGCCTCCTTCTATTTCTTTCTTTCCTTCCTTCCTTCCTCTCATCCATCTACCCATTCTTCCTTCCTTCCTACCTTCTTCTCTCTCATCCATCCATCCATCTATCCTTCCTTCCTTCCATCCATCCATCCATCCATTCTTCCTCCTCTCTCTCTTTCTTTTTCTTTCCTCCTTCCTGCCTCCTTCTATTTCTTTCTTTCCTTCCTTCCTTCCTTCCTCTCATCCATCTACCCATTCTTCCTTCCTTCCTACCTTCTTCTCTCCCATCCATCCATCCATCCATCCATCTATCCTTCCTTCTTTCCATCCATCCATTCTTCCTTCTCTCTCTTTCTTTTTCTTTCCTCCTTCCTGCCTCCTATTTCTTTCTTTCTTTCCTTCCTTCCTCTCATCCATCTACCCATTCTTTCTTCCTACCTTCTTCTCTCCCATCCATCCATCCATCCATCCATCCATCTATCCTTCCTTCCTTCCTTCCTTCCATCCATCCATCCATCCATCCATCCATCCATCCATCCATTCTTCCTCCCTTCTCTCTCTCTCTCTTTCCTTCCTTCCTTCTATTTATCTACCCATTCTTCCTTCCCTCTTCCTCTCTCCCTTCCTTCCTTCCTTCCATCCATCCATCCATCCATCCATCCATTCTTCCTCCTCTCTCTCTCTTTCTTTTTCTTTCCTTCCTTCTATCTATCTATCCATTCTTCCTTCCCTCTTTCCTTCCTCTCTCCCTTCCTTCCTTCCTTTCTTCCATCCACTCCCTTCTCCCTCGGCCAGGCTACCCCAAGGGCCACCCGGAGGCGGAGAGCTACGCGGAGGACCTGAAGCACCTGAAGGAGAAGGTCTCGGCGGGGGCCGACTTCGTGGTCACGCAGCTCTTCTTCCGCGCCGAGACCTTCCTCACCTTCCTGAAGGACTGCCAAGCCATCGGCATCACCTGCCCCATCGTCCCCGGGATCTTCCCCATCCAGGTGAGCCAGCACCCCGTGGCCGGAGGGGGGGGGGGGGCCTTGAGAGCATCTGGCCCGACCCTTCCTTCCTTCATGCCGGTGGCGTGCTCCCTTGGCAGGGCTACCACTCCTTGCGCCAGCTGGTGAAGCTCTCCAAGCTGGAGGTGCCGGAGGAGATCACCGAGGTCATCGAGCCCATCAAGGACAACGACGCCGCCATCCGCAACTACGGCATCGAGCTGGCCGTGCGCATGTGCCGGGCCCTGCTGGACAGCGGCCTCGTCCACGGCCTCCACTTCTACACCCTCAACCGGGAGGTGGCCACCATCGAGGTGCTCCGGAGGCTCGGCCTCTGGAACGAGGACCCCCGGTAAGCCTGCGGGGTGTGTGTGTGTGTGTGAATTATTATTATTATTATCATTATTATTATTATTATTATTATTGATACGCACCTGGAACAAGGACCCCAGGTGAGCCTGCAAGGGGGGATTATTAGTAGAAATATTATTATTATTAGTCATACACATCTGGAACGAGGAACTCAGGTAAGCCATTGTTGTTGAGATACACATCTGGAACAAGGACACCAGGTAAGCATTATTATTATTATTATTATTATTATTAATACGCACCTGGAATAAGGATTCCAGGTGAGCCTTTATTATTATTATTATTATTATTATTATTATTATTATTATTATTGATAGGCACCTGGAACAAGGGTCCCAGGTGAGCCTTATTATTATTATTATTATTATTATTATTATTATTGATACGCACCTGGAACAAGGATCCCAGGTGAGCCATTATTATTATTATTATTATTATTATTATTGATACGCACTTGGAACAAGGGTCCCAGGTGAGCCTATTATTATTATTATTATTATTATTGATACGCACCTGGAACAAGGATCCCAGGTGAGCCTATTATTATTATTATTATTATTATTATTGATACGCACTTGGAACAAGGATCCCTGGTGAGCCATTATTATTATTATTATTATTATTATTATTATTATTATTGATATGCACCTGGAACAAGGATCCCAGGTGAGCCTATTATTATTATTATTATTATTATTGATACGCACCTGGAACAAGGATCCCAGGTGAGCCTATTATTATTATTATTATTATTATTGATACGCACTTGGAACAAGGATCCCTGGTGAGCCATTATTATTATTATTATTATTATTATTATTGATATGCACCTGGAACAAGGATCCCAGGTGAGCCTATTATTATTATAATTATTATTATTATTATTATTATTGATATGCACCTGGAACAAGGATCCCAGGTGAGCCTATTATTATTATTATTATTATTATTGATACGCACCTGGAACAAGGATCCCAGGTGAGCCTATTATTATTATTATTATTATTATTATTATTGATACGCACTTGGAACAAGGATCCCAGGTGAGCCTATTATTATTATTATTATTATTATTATTATTGATACGCACCTGGAACAAGGATCCCAGGTGAGCCTATTATTATTATTATTATTATTATTATTATTATTATTGATACGCACCTGGAACAAGGATCCCAGGTGAGCCATTATTATTATTATTATTATTGATACGCACCTGGAACAAGGATCCCTGGTGAGCCTATTATTATTATTATTATTATTATTATTGATACGCACCTGGAACAAGGATCCCTGGTGAGCCATTATTATTATTGTTATTATTATTATTATTGATACGCACCTGGAACAAGGATCCCAGGTGAGCCTATTATTATTATTATTATTATTATTATTATTATTATTATTGATATGCACCTGGAACAAGGATCCCAAGTGAGCCATTATTTCTATTATTATTATTATTATTATTGATATGCACCTGGAACAAGCATCCCAGGTGAGCCATTATTATTATTATTATTATTATTATTATTATTGATACGCACCTGGAACAAGGATCCCAGGTGAGCCATTATTTCTATTATTATTATTATTATTATTATTATTGATACGCACCTGGAACAAGGATCCCTGGTGAGCCATTATTATTATTATTATTATTATTATTATTATTGATACGCACTTGGAACAAGGATCCCAGGTGAGCCTATTATTATTATTATTATTATTATTATTATTATTGATACGCACCTGGAACAAGGATCCCAGGTGAGCCTATTATTATTATTATTATTATTATTATTATTGATATGCACCTGGAACAAGGATCCCAGGTGAGCCTATTATTATTATTATTATTATTATTATTATTATTATTGATATGCACCTGGAACAAGGATCCCAAGTGAGCCATTATTTCTATTATTATTATTATTATTATTATTATTATTGATAGGCACCTGGAACAAGCATCCCAGGTGAGCCATTATTATTATTATTATTATTATTGATACGCACCTGGAACAAGGATCCCAGGTGAGCCATTAGTATTAAGTACTGAAACTAAATCCAGACAAGACAGAGGTACTCCTGGTCAGTCGCAAGGCCGAACAGGGTATAGGATTACAGCCTGTGCTGGATGGGGTCGCACTCCCCTTGAAGGCGCAGGTTCGCAGCTTGGGTGTGACCCTGGACTCATCGCTGAGCCTGGAACCCCAGGTCTCAGCGGTGACCAGGGGAGCATTTGCACAGCTTCGGCTCGTGCGCCAGCTGCGCCCGTATCTTGGGATGTCTGACTTGGCCACGGTGGTACACGCTTTGGTCACATCCCGCCTCGACTACTGCAACGCTCTCTACGTGGGGCTGCCCTTGAAGACGGCCCGGAAGCTCCAGCTAGTCCAGCGCGCGGCAGCCATGTTGTTAACCGGAGCGGGACGCAGGGAGCGCACAACGCCCTTGCTGTCCCAGCTCCATTGGCTGCCGATCAGCTACCGGGCCCAATTCAAGGTGCTGGTGCTAACCTACAAAGCCCTAAACGGTTCCGGCCCAAAATACCTTGTGTACCGCATCTCGGCCTACGAGCCCACGAGGACCTTGAGATCATCCGGGGAGGCCCTTCTCTCGGTCCCGCCTGCTTCACAGGCACGCTTGGCGGGGACTAGAGAGCGGGCCTTCTCGGTGGTGGCCCCCCGGCTGTGGAACTCCCTCCCTGCTGAAATTAGACAGGCGCCCTCCCTCATGGCCTTCCGCAAGGGCCTGAAAACCTGGCTCTTCGAAAAGGCCTTCAATTAAGTGCTATATTTTGGAATGACCACCGGAATGGCTATGACGACGAGATTGATTATGACCCAAACAAGACGAAGCGGATTTTTAGTTTAATTAGCTGTGTGTTAGTAAGATGTGTGTTATGATCCTGATTTACTGTAACTGTTGTCTTTATGTTCTATGTTCTGTAC
The DNA here is from genome assembly GCF_037176765.1 of Anolis sagrei. Classification (NCBI taxonomy): domain Eukaryota; kingdom Metazoa; phylum Chordata; class Lepidosauria; order Squamata; family Anolidae; genus Anolis; species Anolis sagrei. The sequence goes on from NC_090033.1 coordinate 10,176,737, forward strand.
ACCGCCACGAGTCGCCTTCGGGCTGAGAGTGGCGGTTAACAAGTGCAAATAATAAATAAATAAATAATAAATTATTTATTATTATTATTATTATTATTATTATTATTATTATTATTATTGATATGCACCTGGAACAAGGATTCCAGGTGAGCCATTATTATTATTATTATTATTATTATTATTATTATTATTGATACGCACCTGGAACAAGCATCCCAGGTGAGCCATTATTATTATTATTATTATTATTGATACGCACCTGGAACACGGATCCCAAGTGAGCCATTATTTCTATTATTATTATTATTATTATTATTATTATTATTGATAGGCACCTGGAACAAGCATCCCAGGTGAGCCATTATTATTATTATTATTATTATTGATACGCACCTGGAACACGGATCCCAAGTGAGCCATTATTTCTATTATTATTATTATTATTATTATTATTATTGATATGCACCTGGAACAAGGATTCCAGGTGAGCCATTATTATTATTATTATTATTATTATTATTATTATTATTGATACGCACCTGGAACAAGCATCCCAGGTGAGCCATTATTTCTATTATTATTATTATTATTATTATTATTATTGATAGGCACCTGGAACAAGCATCCCAGGTGAGCCATTATTATTATTATTATTATTATTGATACGCACCTGGAACACGGATCCCAAGTGAGCCATTATTTCTATTATTATTATTATTATTATTATTATTATTGATAGGCACCTGGAACAAGCATCCCAGGTGAGCCATTATTATTATTATTATTATTATTATTATTACTATTGATACGCACCTGGAACAAGGATCCCAGGTGAGCCATTATTATTATTATTATTATTATTATTATTATTACTATTACTATTGATAGGCACCTGGAACAAGGATACCATGTGAACCTTATTATTATTATTATTATTATTATTATTATTATTATTATTTCAAGTCTTATCAAGCCTTTTTGTTTGGTTTGTTATTGTGATACGGCCTAAGAGCTAATCAATAAACTTTAGTACTACTATTACTATTATTGATACACATCTACAACAAGGAGGAGGAGGAGGATAATTATGTACACAACATAACCGTTATGTACACAACACAGGTTGACTCTCAGAAATAGGGCGTCTAAATACAGAAATAATATTAATATATTATAATATTATATTATTATTATATTTTATTATATTATATATATTATATTATATATTATATATATTATATATATTATATTATATGTTATATTATATATTATATTATATATTATATTATATGTAATATATTGTATATATTATATATATATATAATAATAATAATAATAATAATAACAGCAACAATAATTGTCCTCAGCTGGTCAAACTGTGTCTGTTTCAATCTGCTTCCCTTCTTCCCTTCCGTCCAGGCGCCCCTTGCCCTGGGCGGTCAGCGCTCACCCCAAGCGGCGGGTGGAAGACGTCCGGCCCATTTTCTGGGCCTCCCGGCCAAAGAGCTACATCTACCGGACCCAAGAGTGGGACGAGTTTCCCAACGGCCGCTGGTGAGTGGCGGGGAGGCCGTCTGCCGGGAGGGATCGGATTGTGCCTTCCTGGGGTCTCCTCCGGGTCTGATCCTGTGGGAACCCCCTCCCCTCTCCTCCACCTGCGGTCAAGACGCTTCCGTTCTCGTTTCCTAGGGGCAACTCGTCCTCCCCGGCCTTTGGAGACCTGAAGGACTACTACCTGTTCTACCTGAAGAGCAAATCTCCCCGTGACGAACTGCTGAAGATGTGGGGAGAAGAGCTGACCAGCGAGGAGAGCGTCTTTGAGGTCTTCCGGTGTTACATCGCAGGGGAACCCAACAGGAACGGGCACAAGGTGGCGATCCCGAGCCATCGGATATTATTGTTGTTGTTGCTGTTGTTGTTTTAAAAACTAGCATCTGTCCCCGGCGTTGTCTGGTGTTGGAAGGGCCACTGCCTGCCTACTTTCCCCTTTCTCCAGACCTAGGAAAAGCCTACTTTCTCCAGCTCTGAGAAGAAGGCCTACTTCCTCCTTTCTCCTGCTCTAAGAACTACTTTCTCCCTTCCCCAGCTCTAAGAAAGCCTACTTTCTTCCCCAGCTCTGAAATGCCTTCTTCCTTCTCCAGCTCTGAAAAAGGCCCAATTTCTCGCTGGCTCTAAGACCTACTTTCTCCCTTCTCCAGCTATAAGGCCTACTGTCTCCCTTCTCTAGCTATAAGAACTACTGTCTCCCTTCTCTAGCTCTAAGAACTACTTTCTCCCTTCCCCAGCTCTAAGAAGGCCTACTTTCTCCCTTCTCCAGCACTGAGAACCGCCTGTTGTTTCTCCCTTCTCCAGTTATAAGAAGGCCTACTTTCTCCCTTCCCCAGCACTGAGAAATGCCTACTTCCTCCCTTCTCCAGCACTGAGAAATACCTGTTTTCTCCCTTCTCCATCTGTAAGAAGGCTTACTTTCTCCCTTCTCCAGCACTGAGAAATGCCTACTTTCTCCCTTCTCCAGGTGTAAAAGGCCTACTTTCCCCCTTCTATGGCTATAAGAAGGCCTACTTTCTCCCTTCTCCAGCTGAGAAATGCTTACTTTCCCCCTTCTCCAGCCCTGAGAAATGCCTAATTTCTCCCTTCTCCAGCACTGAGAAATGCCTACTTTTTCCCTTCTCCAGCACTAAGAAATGCCTATTGTTTCACTCTTCTCCAGCTGTAAGAAGGACTACTTTCTCCCTTTTTCAGCACTGAGAAATGCCCATTTCTCCCTTCTCCAGCTGTAAGAGGGCCTACTTTATCCCTTCTCCAGCTATAAGGCCTACTGTCTCCGTTCTCCAGCTGTAAGAACTACTTTTTCCAGCACTGAGAAATGCCTATTTTCTCCCTTCTCCAGCTGTAAGAAGGCCTCCTTTTCCCCTTTTATGGCTATAAGGAGGCCTACTTTCTCCCTTCTCCAGTTATAAGTCCTACTGTCTCCCTTCCCTAGCTCTAAGAACTACTTTCTCCCTTCTCCAGCACTGAGAAATGCCTATTGTTTCTCCCTTCTCCAGCTGTAAGAAGGCCTACTTTCCCCCTTCTCCTGCACTGAGAAACACCTATTGTTTCTCCCTTCTCCAGGTGTAAGAAGACATACTTTCTCCTTTCTCCAGCTGTAAGAACTACTTTCTCCAGCACTGAGAAACGCCTATTGTTTCTCCCTTCTCCAGCTGTAAGAACGCCTACTTTCCTCCTTCTCCTTCTCTAAGGCCTACTTTCCCCCTTCTCCAGCACCGAGAAACGCCTATTGTTTCTCCCTTCTCCAGCTGTAAGAAGGCCTACTTTCCCCCTCTCCTTCTCTAAGGCCCTTCTCCAGCACTGAGAAATGCCTATTGTTTCTCCCTTCTCCAGCTGTAAGAAGACCTACTTTCTCCCTTCCCCAGCACTGAGAAATGCCTACTTTCTCCCTTCCCCAGCACTGAGAAATGCCTACTTTCTCCCTTCTCCAGCACTGAGAAATACCTGTTTTCTCCCTTCTCCATCTGTAAGAAGGCTTACTTTCTCCCTTCTCCAGCACTGAGAAATGCCTACTTTCTCCCTTCTCCAGGTGTAAAAGGCCTACTTTCCCCTTTCTATGGCTATAAGAAGGCCTACTTTCTCCCTTCTCCAGCACTGAGAAATGTCTACTTTCTCCCTTCTCCAGCACTGAGAAATGCCTATTGTCTCCCATCTCCGGCTCTAAGGCCTACTTTCTCCCTTCTCCAGGTGTAAGAAGGCATACTTTTCCCCTTCTATGGCTATGAGGCCTACTTTCTCCCTTCTCCAGCACTGAGAAATGTCTATTGTTTCTCCCTTCTCCTGCTGTACGAAGGCCTACTTTCTACTTTCTCCCTTCTCCAGCTCTGAGTAGAAGGCCTCCCCCACAATGTTTCCGTGGCCAGAAGGCTCTTTCTGTGGCTCTATCATTCCTTCTTTCCCTCCTTCCTCCTTGCGACCCCCAACGGAGTCTTTGTTTTGGTCAGGTGACCTGCTTGCCCTGGAACGACGACCCTCTGGCGGCCGAGACCAACCTGCTGAAGGCGGAGCTGGCCAAGGTCAACCGTCTGGGCATCCTGACCATCAACTCCCAGCCACGCATCCACGGGAAGCCCTCCACCGACCCCATCGTGGGTTGGGGACCCCCCGGCGGATACGTCTTCCAGAAGGTAAGAACATTCCTTTCAACCATTAGATATCTCCCACTTGTTTCGGACCTGAGGATTTGCCTTCTTCGCTGCAGCGTCACGCTGTCGGCTCGCTCATTCTTCTCTTCCTCTCGCAGGCTTACCTGGAGTTCTTCACCTCCAGCGAGAACGTCCGGGCATTGCAGGCCGTGCTGAAGAAGTACGGGCAGCGGGTCAACTACCATATCGTCAACGTCAAGGTACGGGCCTCCCTCGCCTTGGAGAATTCGGTATTAGCATTGGTATGATTAGTGTTCTCGTTATTCTTCTTCTTCTTCTCAGGGGGAGAACATCACCAACGCTCACGACATGCAGCCCAACGCCGTGACCTGGGGCATCTTCCCCGGGAGGGAGATCATCCAGCCCACGGTCGTGGACCCCGTCAGCTTCATGTACTGGAAGGTCAGCTCACCCTTCTCTTCTTTCGCCCTCATTCTTCTCCTCCTTCTCCTTTTCCTCCTTCCCTTCTTTCTCCTCACCCCCCTCTTCATTCTACTTGTTCTTCTCTTCTCCTTCCTTCTCTTCCTTCCTCATTCTTCTTCTATTTCTCCTTCCTTCTCTTCCTTCCTCATTCTTCTTCTATTTCTCCTTCTTTTCTCTCTTGTTTCTCCTCATTCTACTTCTCCCCTCCTTCTATTTCTCCTTTTTTCTCCTTCTTCTCCTCTTTCTCCTCATTCTACTTCTTCCCTCCTATTTCTCCTTTCTTCTCATTCTCTTCTTTCTCCTCTTTCTCATTCTACTTCTTCTTCTCCCCCTTCTATTTCTCCTTCTTTTTCCTCCTTCTTCTCCCTCTTCCTTTTCCACCTCCTTCTTCTCTTTTTCCTCATTCTTTTCCTCCTCTCATTCTCCTTCTTTTGCACCTTTTCCCTCATTCTTCTCATTCTATTTCTTCTCTTCCTTCTCCTTCCTCTTTTTCCTCATTTTCTCCTGTTCTTATTCTCCTCCTTCTCCTTTTCCTCCTTCCCTTCTTTCTCCTCATCCCCCTCCTCCTCCTCATTCTACTTGTTCTTCTCCCTCCTTCTCTTCCTTCCTCATTCTTCTTCTATTTCTCCTTCTTTTTTCTCATTTTTTCTCTCGTTCTTCTTTTCTTTCTCCTCTTTCTCCTCATTCTACTTCTCCCCTCCTATTTCTCCTTTTTTCCTCGTTCTCTTCTTTCTCCACCTCCTTCTCTTTTTTCCTCATTCTTTTCCTCCTCTCATTCTCCTCCTTCTTTTCCCCCTTTTCTTTTTCCTCATTTTTCTCATTCTATTTCTTCTCCTCCTTCTCCGTCCTCTTTTCCCCCATTTTCTCTTGTTCTTATTCCTCCTTCTTCCTCCTCCTTCTTCTTTCTTCACCACCTTCTTCCCCCTTTCCTCATTATTTTCCTCCACTCATTCTTCTCCTTCTCCTCCCCTTTCTTTTCCTTCTTTCTCCTCATTCTTTTTCTCCTCTCATTCTCCTTCTTTTTCACCTTTTCTTTTTCCTCATTCTTCTCATTCTATTTCATCTCTCCCTTCTCCCTCCTCTTTTCCTCATTTTCTCTTGTTCTTATTCTTCTCCTTTTTCCTCCTTCTACTACTTCTCTTTCTTCTACATCACCTACTTCCCTTTTTCCTCATTCTTTTCCTCCTTCTCATTCTTCTCCTTCTCCTCTTTTATTTTCCCTCATTCTTCTCATTCTCTTGCTTCTCTTCCACCGCCTTCCTCTTCTTTTTCCCCTTTTTCTTCTCATTCTTCTTCTCCTTCCCTTTTCCCTCATTCTTCTACATCTTCTCTTCCTTCTCCTCCTCCCTATTATCCTCATTCTTCTTTCTCCTCATTCTCTTTATCCTCATTCTTTTCATCCTCATTCTTCTTCCCTTTTTGCTCATTCTTCTCTCTTACTCTTCTCTTTTTCTCCTTTTCTTTTTCCTCATTCTTCCTATTCTACTTCTCCTCCTTCTCGTTCTTCTCCTCCTCCTTCTTTACTCCCTTTGCCTCTATTTTATGCTGGCCAAACCATCAAATTGAGTGTTGACCCAGGATCTAAGATGGTGGAAAGTTCCCAAATTTGGAAAGTTGAGCCGTGTGTTCTTTCTTTCTGCTCCAGACAGGCGTTATTATTCCCAGTCTGATTCTGAACCCAGTTCTAAGTCCCAGCTCCCATTTCCTTCTTGATCTTCCACTCATCCTCATATAACGGAGCCTTCTCTTTCTTTGGTTGCGGGCAGGACGAGGCCTTTGCCCTGTGGATCGAGCAGTGGGCCAATCTCTACGAGGAGGAGTCCCCCTCCCGCATGATCATCCAGTACATCCACGACAACTACTTCCTGGTCAACCTGGTGGACAACGACTTCCCCCTGGAGAGCTGCCTCTGGCAGGTGCTGGAGGACATGTATCACCTCCTGAACTGTCCGGCCGAGGCGGGGAGTTGCCCTTCGGGACATTGAGCCACCATGGGAGGTTGCAGCAAAAGACACACTCCACTTTGGGGGGGGGGGGTGTCTTGGCTGCGCTTCCCCTGCCCTTTTCCCCTCCTTCGGCCCCCAAAGTCTGGGAATGATCCTCAAGTTCCTTTTTGGTTGGTTCTGGAACCTTTACGGTTGGTACATGTCTCCTTCGGATCGGTGCAAGTGCGCTATCGATAGATATGCGTACTCTTTTGATAGGTAGGAGTGCCCTTTGGATTGGTAAATGTGCCCTTTGGATCGGTGCAAGTGCGCTATCGATAGATATGCATGCCCTTTGGATTGGTATGGGTGCCTTTTGATAAGTATGAGTGCCTTTTGATAGGTACGAGTGCCCTTTGGATTGGTACAAGTGCCCTTTGGATTGGTATGTGTGCCCTTTCAATTGGTACAAGTGCCTTCTCAATGGGTACGAGTGCTCTATCGATAGGTACAAGTGCCCTTTCGATGGGTACAAGTGCTCTTTTGATGGGTACAAGTGCCCTTTCGATAGGTACGAGTGCCCTTTGGATTGGTACGAGTGCCCTTTCGATATGTAGCAATGCCCTTTAGATTGGTACATGTGCCCATTGGATTGGTATGGGTGTCCTTTCAATTGGTACAAGTGCCTTCTCAATGGGTACGAGTGCCCTATCGATAGGTACAAGTGCCCTCTTGATGGGTACAAGTGCCCTTTCGATAGGTACGAGTGCCCTTTGGATTGGTACGAGTGCCCTTTCGATACGTAGGCATGCCCTTTAGATTGGTACATGTGCCCATTGGATTGGTATGGGTGTCCTTTCAATTGGTACAAGTGCCTTCTCAATGGGTACGAGTGCCCTATCGATAGGTACAAGTGCCCTCTTGATGGGTACAAGTGCCCTTTCGATAGGTACGAGTGCCCTTTGGATTGGTACGAGTGCCCTTTCGATACGTAGGCATGCCCTTTAGATTGGTACATGTGCCCATTGGATTGGTATGGGTGTCCTTTCAATTGGTACAAGTGCCTTCTCAATGGGTACGAGTGCCCTATCGATAGGTACAAGTGCCCTCTTGATGGGTACAAGTGCCCTTTCGATAGGTACGAGTGCCCTTTGGATTGGTACGAGTGCCCTTTCGATACGTAGGCATGCCCTTTAGATTGGTACATGTGCCCATTGGATTGGTATGGGTGTCCTTTCAATTGGTACAAGTGCCTTCTCAATGGGTACGAGTGCCCTATCGATAGGTACAAGTGCCCTCTTGATGGGTACAAGTGCCCTTTCGATAGGTACGAGTGCCCTTTGGATTGGTACGAGTGCCCTTTCGATACGTAGGCATGCCCTTTAGATTGGTACATGTGCCCATTGGATTGGTATGAGTGTCCTTTCAATTGGTACAAGTGCCTTCTCAATGGGTATGAGTGCCCTATCGATAGGTACAAGTGCCCTCTTGATGGGTACAAGTGCCCTTTCGATAGGTACGAGTGCCCTTTGGATTGGTACTAGTGCCCTTTCGATACGTAGGCATGCCCTTTAGATTGGTACATGTGCCCATTGGATTGGTATGGGTGTCCTTTCAATTGGTACAAGTGCCTTCTCAATGGGTATGAGTGCCCTATCGATAGGTACAAGTGCCCTCTTGATGGGTACAAGTGCCCTTTCGATAGGTACGAGTGCCCTTTGGATTGGTACGAGTGCCCTTTCGATACGTAGGAATGCCCTTTAGATTGGTACACGTGCCCTTTGGATTGGTATGGGTGTCCTTTCAGTTGGTACAAGTACCTTCTCAATGGGTATGAGTGCCCTTTCGATGGGTAGAAATGACCTTTGGATTGGTACAAGTACCGTTTCAGTTGGTATGAGTGCCATTTCGATAGGTATAAGTGCCCTTTGGATGGGTATGAGTGCCCTTTCGATGGGTATGAGTGTCCTTCCGAGGGTACGAGTACCTTTTCAATGGGTATGAGTGCAGTTTCGAAAGGTACAACTGCCCTTTCAATGGGTATGAATGCCCTTTGGATTGGTACGAGTACTGTTTTGATTGGTATGAGTGCCCTTTGGATTGGTATGAGTGCCTTTTCAATGGGTACGAGTGCAGTTCCAATAGATACAAGTACCTTTTCAATGGGTACAAGTACCTTTTTGGTGGGTACGAGTACCTTTTCGATGGGTACGAGTACCTTTTCAATGGGTACGAGTACCTTTTCGATGGGTACGAGTACCCTTTCAGTGGATACGAGTACCTTTTTGATGGGTATGAATGTTTTCATTGGTATGAGTGCCCTTTCAATGACTACGAGTGCCCTTTGGATTGGTACAAGTGCCTCTTTGATGGGCGTGAGTACCTTTTCCATTGGTACGAGTGCTCTTTGGATTGGTGTGGAAACCTTCCCGACCCTTCAGTAGTCCTAAGGAGAGCTGGGCATCCTAACACCCTTTCCATACGTCATGTCCTTCTAAAACCACAACCCAACAACGTGTCAATACTTTTGAGACTTCATCTCGGAAGCCTTGCGAGTTACGGTCGATGGGATTTGGCTCATAAAGAGCAACCCACCAACCCATTATACATTTCAGACTTCGATTTGCCCCCTAAAGCACAACTCACCCATCCATAATAAGAATTCACTGCTTCATAGCGAAGCATTTCGACCAGGGGTAAATGTGATTTCGCTTGTTCGGAAGTTCCTTTTTCCCCCAGGTAAATCCCGAGACCTGGGGTAACTTGGGTCTGCCCTCCAGGAAACTGGGATAGGCTTCATTATAATATTTATTTTGGTTTTTATTACTATTACTTTTATTATATTATATTATTAAGATGGCCGGATAGATTTTAACAAAAGTTTTTCTCTCTCTTTCAATTGTGTAGTTTGGATATGTGAGCACTTATTTAATATAAAATAGTGGTCAAAATGGAATTAAAGCAGAATTCTAACTCTTTGGGCTCGAGTTTGGCTTCATTGTGTATTGTGATTATGATGATCTCCTGCTTGATTTTAATTGGACACAACTTGAAAGCTCACTTTCTGTCCTTTCCTTTTTTTTCTTCCTTTCCTTTCCTTTCCTTCCTTCTTTTTTTCTTTTCTTTCTTTCCCTTTCCTTCTTTCTTTTCTTCTTTCCTTTCTTGTCTTCTTTCTGTTCTTTCCTTTCTTTCTCTTTATTTTCTTCCTTTCCTTCCTTTTCCTTCTTTCCTTCCCTTTCTTTTTTCTTTCTTTACTTTTCTTCTTTCCTTCCTTCCTTCTTTTTTTCTTTTCTTTCTTTCTTTCCTTCCTTTCCCTTTTCTTTCCTTTTCCTTCTTTCTTTCCTTTCTATCCTTCCTGTCTTTCTTTCCTTTTTATTTTCTTTCCTTCTTTCCTTTGCTTTCTTCTTTCTTTCCTTCCTTTTTTCTTTTCTTTTCTTTTCTTCCTTCCTTTTCTTTTTTCTTTCCTTTCCTTCCTTCCTTTTTTCTTTCTTTCCTTCCTTTTCCTTCCTTCTTTCCTTCCCTTTCTTTTTTCTTTCTTTACTTTTCTTCCTTCCTTCCTTCCTTCCTTCCTTTTTCTTTCCTTCCTTTCCCTTTTCTTTCTTTCCTTTTCCTTCTTCCTTTCCTTCCTTCCCTTTCTTTTTGCTTTCTTTACTTTCCTTCCTTCCTATCCTTCCTGTCCTTCTTTCCTTTTTTTCTTTTCTTTCCTACCTTTCTTTTCTTTTTTCTTTCTTTTCTTTCTTTCTTCTTTCCTTTGCTTTTTTCTTTCTTTCCTTTCCTTCCTTTCCTTTCTTTCCTTCCTTTTTTCTTTTCTTTTCTTTCTTTCCTTCCTTTGCTTTTTTCTTTCTTTTCTTCCTTCCTTTCCTTTCTTTTTTTCCTTTGTTCTTTCTTTTCTTTCCTTCCTCCCTTTTCTTCTTTATTTCTTTCCTTTCCTTCCTTCCTTTTTTTCTTTCTTTCCTTCCTTTTTCCCTGCTTCCTTCCTTCCTTCCTTCCCTTTCTTTACTTTTCTTCCTTCCTTTCCTTTCCTTCCTCCCCTTTTCTTTCTTTCTCTTTTGGGAGGCTAATCCCAGCCGATCAACAACAGCGAGAGATAATGAGCCAGGAGGGAAAGAATCCGAAGGGAAGCAGGTGGGGAACACAGCCGCTCTCAGCAGGATCCGTCCTCATCATCCTAATGGTCGGGGTTTCCAGCTGCGGAAGGACGGAGCCGTGGTTTGGACAACAAGCGGGCAGACGAAGGGATCAAAGCAGGAGGAAAAGAGAAGGAAGGAAAGAAACAAGAAAGGACAAAAAGAGGGGGAGGGAAAAGAAGGAAGGAAGGAAACAAGGAAAAGAAGGGAGGAGAGGGAAAAAAATAAGGAAGGAAGTGAAAAAGAAAGATGGATGGAAGGAAAAGAGATGAAAGAAGGAAGGAAGGAAGGAAGGAAGGAAGGAAGGAAGGAAAAACAGGGAAAAGAAAGAAGAAAGGAAACAAGGAAAGGAAGGAAGTAAAAAAGAAAGATGGAAGGAAAAGAGATGAAAGAAGGAAGGAAGGAAGAACAGGGAAAAGAAAGAAGAAAGGAAACAAGGAAAGGAGGGAAGTAAAAAGATGGAAGGAAGGAAAAGAGATGAAGGAAGGAAGGATAGAAAAGAACGGAGGGAAAAGGAAGGAAGAAAACAAGGAAAGGAAGAAAAAAGAGAAGGGAACGAGGAAGATAAAGGGAATGAAGAAGGAAAGAAGGGAAGGAAAAAGGGATGGGTGGATGAAAAGAAAAGGAAAGAAAGAAAAAGGGAGGGAGGAGATAGATAGAAAGGGATCGGGATGGAAACAAGGGAAGGAAGGGGGATGGAAACGAGATGGATGGAAGGAAGGAGGGAGAGAGGAAGATGGAAACAATCAAGAGAGGAATGAAAGGACAGGAAGGAGGGATAGAAGGTTATTTGATAACTCCGTATTGGTTTGAGTGGTCTCGCAATGGTTTGGACCAAATTTATTTTCTGTGGATTACAGGGATACGAGTGATGCAATCGACAGTCCCGAATATATATATATATAGATATAGATATATATTCTGCTAGCGATGGACGTTGGCCTGGTGTCGAGATGCGTCCGCCAGCTGCCTCCAGTGTCCAAAGGCCTATGCAGAGGAAGAAAGGAGAGGAACGGTTACAGAACCCTCCCATAATAGACCTTCCGTTTGGGGTTTTCCATACATAGGATGTCCCATTACATAGAGCCAGACTCACCTTCCGGAGCAAATGCCGGTTGTCGGTGTCCAGGAAGCGCTCGGCCACCCATCCCTGAAGGCACCGCCGGCGCCATGTCGTCCAGCCCCATTCGGCCAGCCTCTGCTGTGCCTATTGACCATCACAACAACAACAACAACAACAATAATAATCTCAGAAGGCCTCCCTTAGAACATCTCGCCCTCTTCCATTGCTCAACTCACCCTTTCCGTCTCTATGTCGCCCCCTTGTGGTTGCGTCCAAGCATTGTGGGAATATGGACCCAATTATTCATTTTGGGGGTCCCAACCCCTGAACGGGATGGATTTTGTCATTGAAACCCAACCAGTATTTTAATTTGAGTCGTAAAAGGTATGTGTGTCAGGATTGGAGCCAATCCATCACATCAAGGAGGAGCCTTTGAAGTACAAACATACGTACATATTTTCATGCCTACATACAATACATACATAGAGTATATATTATATACATCATATATATGATGTATATCATATTATTATTATAATTAAAATAAATAAGTATATAATATAATATTACATTATGTATGTATATACAGTTTATTATGTTATATATGATATGTCATATATAACATAATAAACTGTATAAATTATATCTATATTATAATACATTATAGTAGATATATATATTTCATAGATACATACATATAATACGTACATACATATAATAGAGTATGTAATATGTTATATACACCATATTATATATAGATAATATATCAATTGTATATTTTATATATGATATAATATATATAACAAACTATTATATCACATATTACAAAGTATATATCATATATATATATATTTCATATGTACATACATATAATACACACATAGAGTATGTAATATATACATCATATTATATATAGATAATATATCAATTATAGTATATTTTATATATGATATAATGTCATATATAACATAAAATAAATTATAAATTATATCTATATATTATAATACATAATAGTATATATCATATATATATATTATATGTACATACATATAATATACACATAGAGTATGTAATATGTCATATACATCATATATATAGATGATATATAAATTATAGTATATTTTACATATGATATAATATGTTATATATAACATAATAAACTATGTATTATATCTATATTATATATTACATTATAGTATATATATATATTTCATACGTACATACATACAATACATACATACAGAGATTATGTAATATATTATATACATCATATTATATATAGATTATATATAAATTATAGTATATTTTACATATGATATAATGTGTTATAAATAACAAATTATATATTATATCTATATTATATATTAATACATTATAGTATATATCATATATATATATACATATGTGTATACATACATACAATCATACATTCAGAGAGTATGTAATATAATATATACATCATATTATATACAGAGATAATATATAAATTATAGTATATTTAATACATGATATATGTTATATATAACATAAACATATTATATCTATATTATATAATACATTATAATATATATATTTATACATATCTACATACATACAATACATACATTCAAAGTATGTAATGTAATATATACACCATATTATATACAGATAATATATAAATTATAGTATATTTTATATATGATATAATATGTTATATATAACATAATAAACTGTAAATATTATATCTATATTATATATTATAATACAGTATAGTATATATTTATCTATATAAATAAAAAGGTCATGTTCGTTTGTGGGATTAACAGAACTCAAAAACCACTGGACGAATTGACACCAAATTTCGACACAAGACACCTAACAACACAATGTATGTCCTTCACTCAAAAAAAAATGATTTTGTCATTTGGGAGTTGTAGTTGCTGGGATTTATAGTTCACCTACAATCAAAGAGCATTCTGAACTCCACCAATGATGGAATTGAACCAAACTTGGCACACAGTTTCCCCATGACTAACAGAAAATACTGGAAGAGTTTGGTGGGCACTGTCCTTTGGTTTTGGAGTTGTAGTTCACCTACATCCAGAGATCACAGTGGACTCAAACAATGATGGATCTGGACCAAACTCGACACAAATACTCCATATGCCCAAATGTGAACACTGGTGGAGTTTGGGGAAAATAGAATCTTGACATTTGGGAGTTGTAGTTGCTGGGATTTATAGTTCACCTACAATCAAAGAGCATTCTGAACTCCACCAATGATGGAATTGAACCAAACTTGGCACACAGTTCTCCCATGACCAACAGAAAATACTGGAAGGGTTTGGTGGGCAGTGTCCTTTGGTTTTGGAGTTGTAGTTCACCTACATCCAGAGATCACTGTGGACTCAAACAACGATGGGTCTGGACCAAACTCTACACGAATACTCAATATGCCCAAATGTGAAAACTGGTGGAGTTTGGGGGAAATAGAATCTTGACATTTGGGAGTTGTAGTTGCTGGGATTTATAGTTCACCTACAATCAAAGAGCATTCCGAATTCTACCAATGATGGAATTGAACCAAACTTGGCACACAGTTCTCCCATGACCAACAGAAAAAACTGGAAAGGTTTGGTGGGCACTGACCTTCAGTTTGGGAGTTGTAGTTCACCTACATCCAGAGATCACAGTGGACTCAAACAATGATGGATCTGGACCAAACTCGACACAAATACTCAATATGCCCAAATATGAACACAGATGGAATTTGGGGGAAATAGAATCTTGACATTTCGGAGTTGTAGTTGCTGGGATTTATAGTTCACCTACAATCACAGAGCATTCTGAACTCCACCAACGATAGGGATCATTCCCGGGGGGCATTCCAGTAGTCATGTTTGCATTTAGCTATCACAGCATCTCTGTCGTCCTCCACCAACCCCACACAGAACCGCCATATATAGTCATACATATATAGATATATTACATTATATATATATGGAATTTAAAGTGTGCTGCCTCCAATATTGACATTCTGGAGAACTCACCAGGGTGTTGACGAGAAGGTTCGTCCTGCAAGCCTCCTTCCAGAGCATCCACGCTCTCACCATTCGCCGGCTGTCCTTCGCGGCTCGCAATTGGCGCAGGAAGACGCCGTGCCTCCAAACGCGCAAATACTTCCTTCTGGAACCAGGGCACAAAGATCGGTAGCGTCGGAAGGGACCCCCAAAGGGCATCCAGCCCAACCCCATTCTGCCAGGAGAGAAGGCATGATCTAAGTCCTCCGGAAACGACGAGTCTTACCCAAGCCGTTGCTTTTCCCCGGCCATTGACTCTCTTTGTTTACACCTCTGTCCCAATGGATCCGTATCTTCTTGCGTCCGCCGCGTCCTGCTTTGGCCTCGATACGTGGTCAGCCAAAACCGGAAAGAGCTGCACGAGTTGGAGTCCTCTTCCCGGCTCCATCGTTGGCCTTGAAGAAGAAAGCAAGGAAGAGATGGGTAACGAAATAATAATAATAAATTATTATAAATAACAATATATATATATATATGCATATATATAATATGTGTTATATATATTATCTATATCTATATCCTGGTGTGGTTTGGCCGGAGATGGACCATGGATTATGAAACTTGCAGTACCTTTGTTCAGTTCCTGAGACCACTGCAACCCTCATCCAATTACCGATAAAGACCAAACTTGGCACACTGAGTCACCATGACGCACTCTACATCCTGGTGCGGTTTGGATGCACCAACGATGGGACTTGCAATACCTGCACACCCTTCCTAAGACCATTACAACTGCCAACAATGATGGTTCAGGACCACAATTCACACTGAGAGCCCGCATGGTCCACTCTACATCCTGGTGCAGTTTGGAAGAATTTGACAATGGATGATGGGACTTGCAGTCACTTCACTCACTTCCTGAGACCAGTGAGACCCTCACCAATGACTGATCAAGACCAAACTTGGCACACAGAATCCCCATGACCCACTCTACATCCTGGTGCACTTTCGAGGAGGACAGACCATGGATGATGGGACTTCAAGTATCTCCACTCCCTTCCCAAGACTGCTGCAACCCTCATCTAATGTCCGATCAAGACCAAACTTGTCACACAGAGCCCCCATGACCCACTCTACATCCCGATGCTGTTTGGAGGAGGACGGACAATGGATGATGGGATTTGTAGCACTTTCAAACCCTTCGGTTCCCACAGACCACTGTGGCCCCCAACCAAGACCGATAAAGACCAAACTTGGCACACAGAGCTCCCATGATCCACTACATCCTGCTGCAGTTTGGAAGAGGGAGGCTGGACCATGGATGATGGGACTTGCAGTACCTTCACTCACTTACTGAAACCACAGCGACCCTCATCTAATGACTGATCAAGACCAAACTTGGCACACAGAGCCCCCATGATCCCCTTTACATCCTGGTGCAGTCTCAAATAACCGGGCAGCGCCGGGTCCCCAAGCTAGTATTATATATAACAAATTGTATATATATTATGTTATATTGCTATATATTATAATAAATTATATTATATATTATATTATATATTATATATTATATATTATAGTGTGTATATATATATAAAATATACTATTTATTATTATAATATATATACTATATGGAAGGTTGCTTACCTGTAACCGTAGTTTCCCTAGTGGTATGCTGTGAATGCGCACTAATGGTAACCTTCTGCGCATGCGCAACATAGCTCGGAAATCTTCAGTTAAAATTTTGAAAAGGACGGCGGTTGGCCCCGCGCACACTCCCCATGATGCTATAAATAGGCCGCGGAAGGCTAACCGCCTCAGTTCTCTTCGGCCGCAAAAGCTGCTCAAAGAGGAGGCATGACAAACTGCGGGGAGGATGGGCGGGGCCGTGCGGATTCACAGCATACCACTAGGGAAACTACGGTTACAGGTAAGCAACCTTCCATTTTCCCTGCGTGGCTATGCTGTGAATGCGCACTAATGGTAATAGACTAGCAAGCTACTCACCGTGGCTGGTGGGCGTCATGCCACCGCAGAAAAAAGCACAGCTCGACCAAAAGAAGCATCCTTCTTCGATGTCAAGTCTAGCTTGTAATGTGTCACAAATGTCATAGGCGTAGACCACGTGGCTGCACGACAGATAGCTTCTAACGGCACACCCTTCATAAAAGCCGTAGACGTGGATTGTGCCCTTGTCGAATGGCCTCTGATTCCAAGCGGGAGTTCCCGTCCCGACCTCTGATATGCTAACTTGATAACTGATACAAGCCAAGCCGACAGTCGTTGCGAGGATACGGGAAGACCCAAAGAGTCTTGGCGATATTTTATGAACAGCCTAGGTGTTTTTCTTATGTCTTTAGTCCGATCAAGATAAAAAGCAATGGCTCTACGTACATCCAGCAAATGGAGCTTCCGCTCCAGTGGAGAGGAAGGTTCTTGGAAGAAAGCTGGTAACACAAGTTCCTGAGACATGTGGAAGTTAGATGTCACCTTGGGCAAGAACGAGATGTCTGTGCGCAGCACCACCTTGTCTTTATGGAGACGGAGATAAGGCGGGTCCGCTCTGAGAGCGCACAGCTCGCTCACCCGTCTGGCCGACGTGATTGCCACCAAGAAGGAAACTTTCCATGTCAAGTGAGACATTTGGCACGTAGCCATCGGTTCATATGGAGGGCCCTGGAGAGATTCCAATACTAATTCCAGACACCATGACGGGGCGACAGGGTTAACCACTGGCCTTATATTTCCCATCCCCTTTAAGAAAAGCTTAATATAGTAGTCTGTAAAAAGGGATGGTAGGCCCTGCTGCCTTCTGTACCATGATACTGCGGCCAAGTAGCACTTTACTGATGATAATGTATATCCTGAGTCCATTAAAGAACCAAGAAATTCCAGCACCTCTGTTACTGGTGCTGTAACTGGATCTTTCCCTCTCGATTTTACAAATTCCTTGAAGCGCTTCACCTTGTATGCGTATGAGCGCTTGGTTGATGGTTTATGAGCCGTATCCAACACCTCCTTAACTTTTTCAGACAGTTCACTGGTTAACCCTGGAGCAGTATCCTCCACGCCGTCAATTTTAAGGTGTGGACATCGGGATAGAGTACTTTGCCCTTCTGTGTTGTTAGGAGGTCCGCTCTGGCCGGCAGACGTTTGTATACACCCTGCGACATTTCCAAAAGTGCCGCGAACCATGGTTGCCGAGGCCACCACGGCGCAATTAGAATACAGTTGCTCCTGTCCTTTCGCAGCTTCGTGATTACCTTGAGCAACAGGGGGAACGGGGGAAAAGCATACAGGTAGTCCTCTGTCCATCCCAGAAGAAAGGCGTCCCCCAGACAACCCTGATTGAGGTCGGGTCGCTTGCGTGCACAATACTGGGGACACTTCGTGTTCTCCTGGGACGCGAAGAGATCTATGCTCGGTGTCCCCCATGTATTGAAGAGAAGTTGCAGTTCGTCCTGATTGAGGGACCACTCGTGGACTGACAGAGGAGACCTGCTGAGCCCATCCGCTAGTACGTTTTCTTTCCCTGGCAGGTGAACTGCCACTAAGTGAATGTTCCTGGCCACACACCACTCCCAAATATGAATTGTTTGGTCTATCAGCTCCCGTGACCTGGTACCCCCTTGCTTGTTTATATAAAACATTGTGGTAGTGTTGTCCGTCACCACCTGCACCACCTGACCCAGCAGAGCATGTTCGAAAGACTTTAGGGCCTTCTCCACTGCCATAAGCTCTAACACATTGATGTGTGACAGTGCTTCTTCGGGGGACCATACGCCCTGGGCAGTGAGTCCCTCGAAATGCGCCCCCCAACCATGCATGGAGGAATCGGTGGTGATGACCCTTGATGGTTCGGGGAATTGGAAGGGGTGGCCTGCCAGAACGTTGGCAGGGTCTGACCACCAATTGAGGGATTGCTTGATCACCGAAGGCATTTCCAATTTGGCATGGGGCTTGCCTATTCCAGACTTGTGGACACTCAGAAACCAGGTCTGCAGTGGCCTCAGACGAAGCCTTCCATACGGGGTAACGGCAGTCATCGAGGCCATGTGGCCAAGCAGCATTTGCACTTTCTTCACTGACACCCGGGTCTCCCGTATGACCTGATCTATCAGGGACTGCAAGGACGCAAACCGTTCCGGCAGAAAGGCTCGTTGATGCACCGAATCCAACACTGCACTGATGAACTGGATTCTGCGACTCGGCAGCAAGTGCGATTTCTCTGCGTTGACAACCAACCCTAGGGACTGGAGGAGAGAAAGTGTCGTTTTGATGTGCAATCTCAGTCCCTCGCTAGTATTTCCCACCAAAAGCCAATCATCTATGTATGGGTAAATAGTCACGCCTTGTGTTCGAAGGTAAGCTGCAATGACCGCCATACACTTCGTAAAAACTCTAGGGGCCGTCGTCAGTCCAAAAGGGAGGACGTTAAAACAGAAAGCCCGCTTGCCTACCATGAAGGAGAGGTATTTCCTGTGGTGTTCTGCTATTGATATGTGGAAATAAGCATCCCGTAAATCAATGGTGGCGAACCAGGCATTTTTATTGAGCAGAGGAAGAATTAACGACAAAGAAACCATTCTAAACTTCTGCGAAAAAATATACTTATTAACTTCCCTCAAATCCAGAATGGGACGAAGGCCACCTCCCCTTTTTTTAATTAAGAAGTAATTTGAGAAAAAACAGTCAGCCAAAACTCCAGGATCAAGAGGAGATATAGCCCGTTTATCTAAGAGTTTATCTACTTCCTCCAATAAGGGAGGTGACTCCGGGGTAGACTTCACATTGCCCAACGGGGGCAAGGATACAAATTCCATAGCATAACCAACACTAATAACTTGCAAAACCCACTTATCGGTAGTAATAGAACTCCAAACATGCCTAAACGGCCTTAATCTGTCAAAAAATACCACTGTTTGATTCGGGATTGTAGCAACCGATACATCTGTCCCACATAGCAATGGTTGCCTCAGGGTCCCAGATACATCGGGAACATCAAAGACGACGCTTCTGGTTCCCTCCGGTCCTAGCCTTAGTGTTATATGGTTGATATCTTGCCCTTGCATTATAATTTTGCCTCCTATTAGGCTGAAACTTTGTATTAGAATTCTTAAACCCCGAATTATTAACGTATCCAGCAAAATAACTTTTACGGTATGTACTCGCTGGTTGATGCCAGCGTTGCCTCTGCTGGTAACCAGGCTGCCATGGGTATTCATACTTGGCCGCCTGCATAACCTCTCTGGAATGTTTGATCTTTTCATCTGTGGTGGGATCGAATAGGCCTTCCTCAGTCATTGGGAGGTCTTCGGCCAAAGATCGGCTGTCCTCAGATAAAGAGGAGGCTCGAAGCCAAGCATGACGTCGGATAGCGGTAGCCGTGGCCAGCAGTTTACCGGCGGATTCCGCCATATGCTTCCCAATATCCTTTTGAAACTTGGAGAGGGGTATAGCCTCATTTAGGAATGCTCTAGGATATCGTCTTTCCTCTAATGGTAGCTTTTCAACAAACGGTGCTAGCTTTTTCCACAGAAAACTTTGGTAACCACTAAGGTAAGTTACATAATGAGCAATTCTAGTGAATAACCCAGCTGCTATGTGTCTACTCTTCTAGGGATGGCAGGAACGATAGAAGGGGACATATCAGGAATCTTAGTCAACTTCAACAAATATGGCAATGTTGGGAGAATAGCAGACGATGGATTGTCCTGCTCCTCTGATGGAAACATTGGGTCTTCAACTGTTGATGACGTCTTTGGGATCACAATGTCCAGGGCAGTTATCATTCTCCCAATCAATTGCATAAACTTATTATAGTCATCTGATCGACCTGCAGAAAACTCCATGTCCTTTTCATCCTTAGGTATCTCATCCACCTCCTCAGAGGCATCTGAATCAACAGCATTGTCCCCATCCAAATCAACACAACGAGTACGCTGCAACACGTTCACATCCAAGGGCATGTCTCCTCTCACAGGCTGGAGGCGATGATCCGACGCCTTGTCTCTTTTATCTCGCACTGGCTGCTTGTTTGTTTTATGTACTACAGGTGATGGAAGGGTGTCGTCCCCGTAGAATACAATCTCCCCATTGGGAGTCACCTTATAAAACCCCGCTTGTGGAGGGGGGTATTCATGCATCTTTCTTCGACCCCCATAATAAGAGGACCTTGAAGATGCCACCGAAAAGGCTCTTTCCAGTCTTGCACGCCGACGCCTCCTCACTGAGCAGGAGGAATCCGAACACGATGATGCAGAGCCGCTGGAGCTCGATCTATCCCTTCGCGCCGCTCTCATCTTCCTTGCGCGCGAAGGTGCGCGCGACCGGCGCCGAGCCTGCTCACTAGGGGCATTCCCTGCTGCAGCCGACGTCGACGGCTCAGCTGGGCAAGCCCCGCGTTGCTCCTCCTCCCTTTCGCCGGAAAGGGATGGAGGCGGGGCCGGTGCCGAGAGCATCGGCATCGGGGGCGTGGTTTCACTCCTTTGAGTCGTTTCCCGCGCACGCGCGAGGCGTGGCTTCGCCGATGCCGACTCCCCATCCATTTGCAAGGCACGCTCGTGGCGTGGCTGAGCTGGCGGAGGCTCTGGCCTGGCTTCTGCCGCGACTGGAGAGGGCTCCTCTCCCTTCTCCACCAGCTGAGCGAGCCAAGCCGCTCCATCAGAGAGACCGGGCTTCTTCTTCATTGAAACGACCGGCGCTTTCATTTTCTCCACATTTTTAGTCTTCTTGGATTTCTTTAACGTTTTCAAAGGTAAGTTCTGATCTGACTGCGTATGGTCGCCATTATGGCGTTCCTCAGTTGGAGGGAGGAGAGCACGATCATACAACGCTGCCTTTAATTTAATCTCCCTATTCCTCCGTGTCTGAGGAGTAAAAGACTGGCAAATGACGCAGCTCTGAGTCAGATGCCCCTCACCCAGACACGCGATACACAAATCGTGGGCATCATTGTCTGGAAAGTTGGAAGGGCAAGCACTACAACGTTTGAATCCCTTCGTTTGCGACATTTTGAAACAAACTTCCCAGACTCTAGCCTCACTAATGTTCTAATCGAAACCGAGCTGTTAGCGTTTAGCGCGGATGAAGAGAACTGAGGCGGTTAGCCTTCCGCGGCCTATTTATAGCATCATGGGGAGTGTGCGCGGGGCCAACCGCCGTCCTTTTCAAAATTTTAACTGAAGATTTCCGAGCTATGTTGCGCATGCGCAGAAGGTTACCATTAGTGCGCATTCACAGCATAGCCACGCAGGGAAAATTATTATTATTATTATTATTATTATTATTATTATTATGACTTCCTGGAACATGGGAGTCTTATTATACTTACGGCATGGCCAAGTCGGGAACAATTTGGTGAATTTCTGGGGTCCGATGAGGCTGCTCCTTTGGCGGCGGCATTGGCGCAAAGCGGCGGCCCGGGTCCAGTAGTTCCCAGCCTGGAAATAAACACGGAATTGAAACCAACAACACCACAACTTAGGGTGAAGCTCCTGGGTTTGGACTGCATAGCCTTTGGGGTCCCCTCCAATCTATTTGGGTCTCACCTGATTCACGGAGCTCAAGCGCAAGGCCCGATAGCCCCTGGCCGCCCTCCTCCAGCGCCGGAGGGACCGCCGCTTCACTTCGGATTGGATTTCCGCCTCTCGCCTTCGTTGTCCAGCTCTTTGGGATGCCGCTTTCCATTTCCCAAAGCAGGACGACAGGAGGCGGCGACGCTGGGTGCGCTCGAACCAGGCCTGGGCCCTACGCAGTGCAGGGTCACCATCTAAAGGTCTGGACGGGTGGAGAGGAGGCAGGACTGAACCATCCACCCAACCATCCATCTATGTATTCATCCAACCATGTGTCCATCCATTGATCCCTCCATTGATCGCTTCACTGATTGATCTATTCATCCATTCAACCATCCATCAATCTATCAATCCATTCATTCATCTATTTATTCAACTATCTCTCCACCCAACCACCCATCCATTGAGCCATCCATCCACTGATTTGTTCAACTATCTCTCCATCCATTAATTCATCCATCCATCAATTCATATATCTATCCCTTCATTGATTTCATTCATCGATCCATCCACTGATTCATCCACCCAACCATCCATCTATCCAACCAACCATCCACTGATTCATTCAACCAATTCTCCATCCATCTCTTGGTTGACCTATTCATCCATCCAACCATCCATCTATGTATTCATCCAACCATGTGTCCATCCATTGATCCCTCCATCGATTGCTTCATTGATTGATCTATTCATCCATTCAACCATCCATCTACCATCCATCCATCTATCAATCCATTCATTCATCTATTTATTCAACTATCTCTCCACCCAACCACCCATCCATTGACCTATTCATCCACCCAACCATCCATCTATGTATTCATCCAACCATGTGTCTATCCATTGATCGCTTCATTGATTGATCTTTTCATTCATTCAACCATCCATCTACCATCCATCCATCTATCAATCCATTCATTCATCTATTTATTCAACTATCTCTCCACCCAACCACCCATCCATTGACCTATTCATCCACCCAACCATCCATCTATGTATTCATCCAACCATGTGTCTATCCATTGATCGCTTCATTGATTGATCTTTTCATTCATTCAACCATCCATCTACCATCCATCCATCTATCAATCCATTCATTCATCTATTTATTCAACTATCTCTCCACCCAACCACCCATCCATTGACCTATTCATCCACCCAACCATCCATCTATGTATTCATCCAACCATGTGTCTATCCATTGATCGCTTCATTGATTGATCTTTTCATTCATTCAACCATCCATCTACCATCCATCCATCTATCAATCCATTCATTCATCTATTTATTCAACTATCTCTCCACCCAACCACCCATCCATTGACCTATTCATCCACCCAACCATCCATCTATGTATTCATCCAACCATGTGTCCATTTATTTATTTATTTACTTTGCTTATATACCGCTGTATCTCAAGCCCGAAGGCGACTCACAGTGGTTCACAAACAGTAAAAACAGTAGAAACAGCAGTGGTTCCATACAACTTGACTTAACACATTATCCATAAATTACCAATAAGCAATTACAATGCACAGTTATTACAAAAAACAACCGTACCCAATCTTCTCATCATCCAAGCGTAGTCCATCCATTGATCTGCTTCATTGATTGATCTATTCATCCATTCAACCACCCATCTACCATCCATCCATTCATCAATCCATTCATTCATCTATTTATTCAACCATCTCTCCACCCAACCACCCATCCATTGACCTATCCATCCACCCAACCATCCATCCATTGAGCCATCCATCCATCCACTGATTAATTCAACTGTCTCTCCATCCATTGATCCTCCATTAATTCATCCACCCATCAATTCATATATCTAACTATTCATCCATCCAACCATCTATCTATTCATCCATTTATCCAATGATCCATCCCTCCGCCTATCAATACATTCATCCATCCACTGATTAATTCACCTATCTCTCCACCCATCAATCCATTGATCCATCCATTGATTCATCTATCAATCTATTCATCCATTCAACCATCCATCTATCAATCAATCCATTGATCCATCCATCCACTAATTTGTTCGACCATCCATTCATCCATCCAACCAACCATCAATTCATATAACTGTCTAGTCAGCCATCCACTGATCCATCCAACTACTGATTCATTCAACCATCTCCCTATCCATCTATCCATCCATTCCTCCATTTATTCATCCATTCAACCACCCGTCTACCCATTCATCTGTCTGTTGATCCATCTATCTATCCATTTATTCATCCCTCAATTGATTCATCCATCCATCAATTCATCTGTTTATCCATCCAACTAACCATCTATCAATTGAGCCTTTCACTGAACCATCAATTCATCCATCCATCCCTCCATTAATCCAGTCAACCAACCAACCACCCATCTATCAATCCATCCATCTATCCATCCATCCATTAATTCATCCATCTGTTCATCCCTCCATCTGTCTGTCTGTCTGTCTATCTATCTATCTATCTATCTATCTATCTATCTATCTATCTAATCTACCTACCTACCTACCTATCCATCCATCTATCTATCCATTGAACCATCCATCCATCCTTACCGGGACAGAAGGAGTTGTCTCCGATGCTGAGAGACCTCCTGGTTCTGATGCGCCGAAGTTGACCAAAGTCCAAAGTATTTTGCTAGGACTTTCCTCTGATCTTGTGGCCCCTGGAGAGGTTCTGCCCGTGGCAAATTCGCATTCGGGTCTCTAGCATTGACCTCTGTTGCATTGTCTCTGCGTCTCGCCTGCCTCAAATTGGCCAAGATGGCTTTCCCCTCGCTACCTGGGTTGAGGAACCTCAACGTTTGGAAGTGATTCTCCCTGTGGGACGAATCGAAAGGGACCATCATCATCATCACCATCATCTCTCAATGTCACTTGATTGCCTTTGAAGCTGAGAGAGTGTCACTTGCGAAATGGACTCACCGCCGAGTAGAAGTTGCCCTGCATTCGAGGGCGGCATTGATGATATCTTCCAAAGATGGAGAATCATCGTGGAAGAGCCCGGAATCTTCCATCGCGGCCCAGGAAGAGATGCTTGCCCGGCTGCTGCTTTCCTGGCTGCTCCCCTACATCGGAAGGAGGAAGAGACGCCCATAAAGCCATGACAAAGGTGCAATGGACGGCTACCTCTCGGACCTAGGTGTGAAACTCACCTTTCCCAACCAAGGGAGTGGAGCAGCCCCTCCGCTGTGGAAGCCGGAGGATAGCGACACCTCCGAAAGGTCAGGCGAGGTCAGGGGTCGGTCCCCGGAGTCCAGTCCCACCCCGTTCGGAGAGAGGGCCTTCCAGCGCCAGCGCTCCCAACAGCCCCGCAGGTGGCGCCGCTCCACGTCTCGGCCAAACCACCTGGAAGCAGGTGAAAGAGAGTCAGGACACCGCCCTCAATGCCTAGGTCTCCGCTTTAGGGTTAACAGACACACAAACAGGGGTATAGACAGACAGAAAGACAAAGGGACTGCCAGGTAGATATTGAAATGGATAGACAGACAGACAGACAGATAGATGGATAGATAGATAAGATAGATATACAGATAGATGGACAGATGGATAGATAAACAGACAGAGGTATAGACATACAGAAAGACAAATGGACTGACAGATATTGAAAAGGATAGATAGATAAGAGATGGACGGATGGACAGACAGACAGATGGATAGATAGATGGAAAGATGGATGGATGAATGGATAGATAGATAGATAGATAGATAGATAGATAGATGGATGGATGGATGGATGGATGGATGGATGGATAGACAGACAGAAGTATAGACAGACAGAAAGACAAATTGATTGACAGGTAGATATTGAAATAAATAGATAGATAAATAGATAGATAGATGAGTGGATGAATGGATAGGTAGGTAGGTAGATAGATAGATGGATGGATGGATGGATGGATGGATGGAAAGATAGATGGAAAGATAGATGGATGGATGGATGGATGGACGGCCGGCGGACAGACAGACAGATAGATAGACAGAAGTATAGACAGACAGAAAGACAAATTGATTGACAGGTAGATACTGAAATTGATAGAGAGAGAGAGAGAGAGAGAGAGATGGAAAGATAGATTGATGGGTGGATGGGTGGATGGATGGATGATGGATGGATGGATAGATAGATAGACAGACAGTTAGACAGAAGTATAGACAGACAGATTTACAAATTGATTGACAGGTAGATATTGAAATGGATAGATAGATAGATAGATAGATAGATAGATAGATAGAAGAACAAATGGACAGAAAGGTAGATACAGACAGACAGATACATGAATAGATAGACAGGTATGGACAGACAGAAAGACAAATGGACAGACAGGTAGATATTGAAAAGGATAGATAGATAGATAGATAGATAGATAGATAGATAGATAGATAGACAAATGGACAGACAGATATAGAAAAGTAGAAATAGATAGATAGATAGATAGATTAGATTAGATAAGCACAGACAGACAGAGGTAGAAATAGACAGAAAGACAGGTAAATATAGAAAAGTAGAGGTCTACAGATAGATAGATAGATAGATAGATAGATAGATAGATAGAAGGTAGAGATTGATAGAAAACAAATAGACAGAGATAGGAAGGGATGGATGGATGGATGTTTGGTGCTCTTTGACAGAGAAGGCCAAGTGGTCAAGCGGTCAAGCCCTTACACGGCCAATTGGGCTTCTTGCTGCCTGGTCCTCCAGGTCTGAAAGGCCGCCTGTAAGGCCAAAGCGTGGAGAAGGCTGTCCAGAGTGTCCCCTCCGTTCCTTTGGGACCATCTTGTGGTGGCCAAACAGGGCTGGACAATGTAAGAGCCAGGACCAAAGGCGAACCGGGCTGGAAGAGAAAGAGAAAGTCCATACGAGCCAAAGCTTGCCCTGTTCACAAGACCTTAACAGGCCTCTTTGAGCTCACCCAGGTTACGAACAAGATTGGTTCTGCAGGTTTGACAAGAGATCCAAAGTACAACATTAGTGGCTACCAAAGCGCTATCTCTGCATTCCTGCAGTCTGCCACACTTTTGGATTGTAAAAAGGTCTCTTATGTAGCATATTTCTTGCTGCCAGTGGCAGGTTTGTTCTGAAGCGGAATTGTAAGTCGGAACAGGTACATTTTTAAGTAAGGAAAGAGAAAAAAAGGAAAAGAGGAAGAAGGGAGGAGGGAAAAGAAAGAAGGAACGGAACAAGGAAAGGAAGGAAGGAAGGAAGGAAGAAGGAAGGAAGGAAGAAAAAGAAAAGAAAGACAAAAGGAAGGAAGGAAGGAAAAGAGATGGAAGGAAGGAAAGAGAAAAAAGGGATGAGGGGAAAGAAAGAAGGAACGGAACAAGGGAAGGAAGGAAGGAAGGAAGAAAAAGAAAAGAAAGATGGAAAGAAGGAAGGAAGGAAAAGAGATGGAAGTAAGGAAAGAGAAAAAGGAAAAGAGAAAGAAGGGAGGAGGGAAAAGAAAGAAGGAACGGAACAAGGAAAGGAAGGAAGGAAGGAAGGAAGAAAAAGAAAAGAAAGACAAAAGGAAGGAAGGAAGGAAAAGAGATGGAAGGAAGGAAAGAGAAAAAAGGGATGAGGGGAAAGAAAGAAGGAACGGAACAAGGGAAGGAAGGAAGGAAGGAAGGAAGAAAAAGAAAAGAAAGATGGAAGGAAGGAAGGAAGGAAGGAAAAGAGATGGAAGGAAGGAAAGAGAAAAAGGAAAAGAGAAAGAAGGGAGGAGGGAAAAGAAAGAAGGAAGGGAAGAAGGAAAGGAAGGAAGGAAGAAAAAGAAAAGAAAGACGGAAGGAAAAGAGATGGAAGGAAAGAGAAAAAAGAGAAAGAAGGGAGGAGGAAAAAGAATGAAGGAAGGGAACAAGGAAAGGAAGGAAGAAAAAGAAAGATGGAAGGAAAAGAGATGGAAGGAAGGAAAGAGAAAAAGGAAAAGAGAAAGAAGGGAGGAGGAAAAAGAAGGAAGGAAGGGAACAAGGAAAAGAAAAAAGAAATAAAAAGAAAAGAAAGACAGAAGGAAGGAAGGAAAATGGAAGGAAGGAAAGGGAAAAAAGAAAAAGAGAAAGAAGGGAGGAGGGAAAAGAAGGAAACAAGGAAAGGAAGGAAGGAAGAAAAAGAAAAGAAAGACGGAAGGAAGGAAAGAGAAAAAAGGAAAAGAGAAAGAAGGGAGGAGGAAAAAGAAGGGTGGAAGGAAACAAGGAAAGGAAGGATGGAAGAAAAAGAAAAGATGGAAGGAAGGAAAATAAGGAAGGGAAAGAGAGGAAAATAAAGCGAACGAAGGATGTTTGTATATATAAAGTGTACTAGCCGTCCTTTGCCACATGTTGCTGTGGCCCAGTCTGTGTATATGTGTTTTGTGTGTGTTCTATATGTGATCCCCAAATTGTTGTTGTTGTGATTTTTGTTTATTTATGCCCCCCTTTTTCTCTCCACAAGGAGACTCTAGAAAGCATTTGAAAGGCCTACTAGAGATTTCAAAGACTTGAACCCAGATCCTGTTGTTCACTCCTAAATTCTGAGAGATGAAGCATCACCTAGACTTGGTCCTACACCTGATTCCTAGTGTGGACGGATTTCTGCAGAAAGCTGTGCTTCCTCACCGTAAGACCTCCTCTGCTTCAGGGCGAGGAGTTCGAGTAGCGCTCCCCGGCTCTTCTCCTTGACCTCCACCATTCGGTTCCATTGCCGGAAACAGAGATGCAGAGAGCGCAACCGGAGAAGCTCCAGGCCCTGATGGCTCAACGCCTCTCGCCTCGCAAAGCCTTTCCAAGCTTCGAAGCACCTTGGGATGGAGGAGACAAAGAAAGGGAGGCCATCACACCTTGGGGGGAAAAAGAAATGGATAATTATTCTATTTATTTACTAGCTGTCCCCTGCCAGGCGTTGCTGTGGCCCAGTCTGTTGATCTGGAAAATAAAGTAATGAGAAAGTGTTGGTTTCTTATATATATAATGTCTTGATGCTTGTGGGTAAACAGTATTTCTTGCTGTTTCTTTGTCAGTGTTGATGTGCAGAGTGTCTGGTTTGCCTACTCTGGAACACGCAACACATAATTGTCCTTCTTTAGGGGTCCCTTTCAAATCTATGATACTATATCTGTGTGTATGTGAATAATATCTATCTATCTATCTCTATGGCTGGATGGCTCTTTGTCGGGAGGGCTTTGATTATGTTTTCTTGCCCTCATGAAGGGAGTTGGATTGAATGGCCTTAAGTATTTTCTGTTGGTCAAGGGAGTTCTGTGTGGGAAGTTTGCCCCGATTCTGTCGTTGGTGGAGTTCAGAATGCTCTTTGATTGTAGGTGAACTATAAATCCCAGTAACTACAACTCCTAAATGTCAAGGTCTATTCCCCCAAACTCCATCTGTGTTCATATTTGGGCGTGTTGAGTATTCGTGCCAAGTTTGGTCTAGATCCATCATTGTTTGAGTCCACAGTGCTCTCTGTATGTAGGGGAACTACAACTCCCAAATTCAAGATCAATGCCCACCAAACCCTTCCAGTATTTTCTGTTGATCAGGGGAGTTCTGTGTGCCAAGTTTGGTTCAATTCCATCGTTGATGGAGTTCAGAATGCTCTTTGATTGTAGGTGAACGATAATTTCCAGCAATTACAACTCCCAAATGACAAAATCTTAATTTTTGGAGTGATGGTCACTCCTTGTGTTGTGAGACGTTTTGTTGCCAAATTTGGTGTGATTTCGTTCATTGGTTCTTTTGTTTTTAAGGAACTCATTATGCACAGAACATTTTTATATATATAGATATCCTGCTTCGGGTCCCATCTTGGAAGCCGTTACAGGTAGCCCCGACGTCACAAGCAAGATCGGTTCTGTAGGTTTCTTCTTAAGATTAATTTGTTTGTAAGTCAGAACAGGTACATTTTAAAGCCTAACTCCAGCCATATATTAGGCCTGGGTAACAATGCAAAAATTTGTTTCTAAACTCGTTTCGTTTTTAGGGGGTCCATTGCGTTTCGTTTTTTAAAAGAATTCCGAATTTTTCTTTTAAAAAATTTCGTTATTTACGAAATTTCGTAAATTTCGTATTGATTCGTTAATGGTGGACGCGATTGCGCAATACGCTAAAAAAACCTCCAAATGGGACAGGGGGAACTTCTGAAGCTTCCCTCTCCCTCTGTTGTTGACTGTTGGTGTGATAATTTATTTTTTTTATCACTGATTAAACAAACAACAACTATAAAACTTGCACCAGACATACGGAAATAATAACGATTTCGAAACGATTTTGAACCAATTACGAAACAATTACGAAATAAATTGAAAAATTCGTTTCGATTTTTAGTTGCTCCTGCATGGCTCAATATCGGATCGTAAGCTAATTTAAATACGAATCAATAACGAATTACGAAATTAACGAACGAAACCGCCCAGCCCTAGTTCATATCTCTGGGATAGCCCGTAGCAATGATGCTTTGCTCACCGGCTGATCAGTCCTCTCTGGATCCTGGCTGAAAGCAGACGGGTCTCTTGGCTTTCCCCGAAACGGGACCGCCACGCCTGGAAGGCCTCCGCCAGCTTCTTCTTCTCCAGAAAAGTCCGCGCCTCTCGAACCTGGGCCTCTTCCTTTTCGAGGCGGTCCTTCTGAAGGCGCCACAATCTGAAAGCTGCTGAGGAAGAAGCGGGGAAAGAGGTGGTTATGGACCAGGCTCGGCTCTTGTTGCAGCCCCGACGGGGCAGAGGATATCGAGCGATCTGGGGAACTACAATTCCCATGGACCCTGGTTTCTGCTCGCCCTGATAAACCCCACTGCACCAAACGAGGGCCTACCAGCCAACCGCCTCATGTCCCGCAATGCTTCGATTTTCCGGCACAAGTTGTCTGTTTCCGGCACGTGACGGAGCTGCATCCATAGGCTTCCTTCCGCCCTGAAAAGGAGAACAACAAGCAAGAAATGTGGACGACCTTTTAAGACTAATTGGGTTGTGCGTTCTCCTTGTCCTTCAGCTGACAAACCTGCTGTAACGAGCCGCTTCGTCCCGGTGCTCCGGAGATAACTGGGAGAGGAAGGGATGCCGTTCGATTGGTTCTCTTTCCTGAAGTGACCTCTGACTTTGGCCACGCTTGGACGTCCCCACCTGGCGCTCTTTGGCCGCAGCATCCTGCCACTGGCAGCAAGAAATATCCTACATAAGAGACCTTTTTACAATCCAAAAGTGTGGCAGACTGCAGGAATACAGAGCTCTGTACACCGGAGAAGATGGACAGATAAATGGATGGATAGATGGATAGAAGGATAGACAGACAGACAGAGGCAGAAATAGACAGACAGAAAGACAAATGGACAGACTGGTAGATATAGAAAAGGATAGATGGATGGATGGATGGATGGACGGACGGATATAGACAGGCAGACAGACAGATAGTTGAATGGACAGATAAATGGATGGCTAGAAGGATGGATAGGTGGATAGATAGATAGGTATAGTAAAGTAGAGATAGATAGATAAATAAATAGATAGATAGATAGATAGATAGATAGATGATAGATAGATAGCCAGCTGAATGGGTGGTTGAATGGATACATAGCTAAATGGTGGATGATTGAATGGATGGATGGATGGATGAGCGCATGAATGGGCAGATGGATGTATAGATAGTGGTTTAAACATTATCAACCTGGGGGTCGGGACCCCTGAGGGGGTCGCGAAGGGGTGTCAGAGGGGTCACCAAAGACCATCAGAAAACACACTATTTTCTGATGGTCATGGGGATTCCATGTAGGAGGTTTGACCCAATTCTATCGTTGGTGGAGTTCAGATGTTCTTTGATTGTAATGAACTATAAATCCCAGCAACTACAACTCCCAAAAGTCAAGGTCTATTTTCCATTGAAAATATTTTCTGTTTGTGCCATTGAGTATTTGTGCCAAGTTTGGTCCAGATCCACCATTGTGTGAGTCCACAGTGCTCTCTGGATATAGGTGAACTACAAATCCCAAACTCAAGGTCAATACCCACCAAACCCTTCCAGTGTTTTCTGTTGGTCATGGGAGTTCTGTATGGCAAATTAGGTTCAAATCAATCGTTGATGGGAGTTCAGAATGCTCTTTGATTATAGGTGAACTATAAATCCCAGCATCTACAACTCCCAAATTACAAAATCAGTCCTCCCCCAACCCCACTAGCATTTACATGTGGGTGTATTGGGTATTTGTGCCCAGTTTGGTCCAGTGAATGAAAATACATCTTGCATATCTGATATTTACATTATGATTTAGAACAGTAGTAAAATGACTGTTATGAAGTAGCAACAAAAGCAACGTTATGGTTGGGGGTCACCACCACATGAGGGACTGTATTAAGGGGTCACGGCATTAGGAAGGGTGAGAACCACTGGTATAGATAGACAGGCAGAAAGACAAATGGACAGGTCGATACAGAAAAGTAGAGATAGACAGACAGATAAATGGATTGATAGACAGATGGATAGATAGGGATGGAGAAGATGGTGTATCGGCCAAATGGCAGATCTGCAGGTTCTGTCCCACGTTCAGTTGTCTTCTCCAGGAGCAGGAAGAAGGGATGGTAACCTATGCATGGAGAATGAATGAATTCTGAACGAGTGTTAAAGAGTATTTGTGGCTCCCCAAGGGGTCTCCTTACCCGGCGGAAGCTGGCGGCCATAATGGCCAAAGCGTGGCTCCTCTGCGCGATGTCCGCTTGGACATTCCTCAGCTGGACGGCCCACTGCAAGGCGGCCAAGCCTTTGTGTTTCAAGTGGCGCTCGTACAAAGCCTGGGCGGCGGCGGCCTTCTTCTCGAAAGCGTGGTCATGCCAAGCCAGGAAAGGTTTCCCCAACGGAGGCCTGGGAAGAGGAGAAAACCTCGAACTGTGATCATGTCAGTACGCGGCAGAGGTTAACCAAACAACATCAGGCTTGTATCAAGGCTACTTTACTTGAAACATTAACTTAAACACTTTGACCATTTCAAGGTCCCAGTTCAAAACATAAAGATAGCTCACCGCCGAAGCATATAAAGCCAAGACTTATAACAAGGAGCGTGTGATAAATCTCCAAGGAGCAAGTCTAAAACATAGTCATTAGGGATGTGCAATCCATTAAAAATGGTTCAAAGGTCATTACCAAACTGGAGGGCTTCATTTCTAAAGTGTTTCTAAAGTATACTTAGTAAAAATTTCATTACTATAACGAGATTAACGAAATTTGGACTTAGGGCCATTTGGGGGTGTATATATTACAAATAAGTAAGGTATACTGATTAATTTTGAGAGTAATTCCAATTATGCACCCCTCTTGGTCTCTAAAGACCAGTACTGTTTGTAATTTTGGGTTTGCATAGATAACCACTCCTCTTTTTTTTTCAGAGGCTGAGGCATAATATTATTTTCCTAGATTTTTGCACACTATGTGAGCAATGTGTTTTTGTGCAATGTGGGTCTCTTGAAGAGCCACTAAATCGTATTGTCCCTTTGCAATTTGGTTAAATATCTTATTTCGTTTATTAGTGGCGTTGAGTCCATTTACACTGTTTGAAAAGCACTTTATTTCCAAATTAAGGTCCGTAATTGTTTCCTTCTTCATCTTCTTCATTATCTCCTTGCTTGGAATAGCAAGTTGCTGGGAGCAATGTTGGTGTTGGGAGCTGCAGCCTGAGGTTCTCTGTGTTGAAAGACAGACTGAGCCTTGGATTTTAGATTTTAAACATTATTTTAATGATAAAGAAAATCTGATCCTAGTTTCAAAATGTTATTTCCTGTTTAATTGTACAGCCCTTACTTTGAAAGTAGTTGTTTTACTCCCGAAAGTTTGCTTTTGTGGCGGAAACTTTGTTAACGTGGTGGAGACTCAACAAAGCAAAATGTGCGGTTATATAGGATGATGTCCCATGTGCAAAGACAAAGTTTTGAATTCTTTGGCATAGGGCTCCTCCCCTTTCCCAGAGTTCTGTGCTGTTCCCAAAATGCACTGCTCCCTCTTTTCACAGCTCTTAATGCCGAGACTCCATTAATTCCAGGCAGGCAGACTTTTTGGCTTTGCCTTGCTTTGTTTCCTGACTTTCAAACTGACTTTGGGAGCCTTCTGAGATTTACAAAACTAAAACAAAAAAGTATAGAGTCAGTTTCGATCCTAAAGTATTTGTTCTGGGCCACGCAAACGCTTCGGATATGGCTTCCGACTTACAAAACTTCAGATTTTCTTACGATTTCTGACTTTTCTGATTTTTTTGCACATGCCTAGTAGTCATCTTTCCATAGGTCAACTCAGAGAAGCCAAAGTTCAAGGGTAGTCCAAACACAGCAGTCAAGGGTCAGTTGAGGGGTTTGCAGTTCATCAAGGTCCACACACAATGAGGTTCACCAACACAGTCATCCTCTTGGTTCAAGATTCCACAAGGTACAATATTTGCACGAGTTCATGATCCAGATCGGGATACTATAATTCAGCAACCCAGGGGAAACACCACGGTCAAGTATGACAGATACTCATTTTATGCAGCTGATCACTTGCAGGCCTCCACCCTTAATTGCTACCACTTGTAAGTTCTTACCTACAGATTACTCAGACCTTTAGAACTAGGAGGAAGATTAACCCCTTCCATACCTTCTGAAGCATCACCACCATACAGGTCATGATCCTGCCAAGCCTTCTGAAGACTAGTCACCATCAACTCCTGGACATGACAGATCAAAACCACGGTACAGGCAAATCCCCGAGTTACAAACATCCGAATTACAAACGACTCATAGTTAAGACTGTATTTAGAACCTATGTTGCCCTCTCACCTGTTTCTCCTCTTCTCCGTTGATCCATTATCGCTTTCCAGGTCCTACAAGAAGGAGAGAAAGACCATTTCAATCTCATGGCATTCATTGTGCTTCTCGCTGACTTGTGGAACTCACTGGATAAAAAATGGGACCGAATTCGATTAAAGTACATCAGTGGGCATTTGCATAGATGCTCCATCCCTAGTTGAGTAAGTTTACCATAGCTACCAGTCAACTGTGTCTCTCCAAGCTCCAAAATGTGGGCAACTAGACCAATGGGCAACTTGCTCAATACACGGACTGCTCACCTCCTCCCGAGGGACACCTCGCTGAGAATAATCTCTCCTTTCGCCACACGGATGCTCCATCCTCTCTTTCATGCTTTTAACACTGGGCCAACTGCTATCATGAGGAACATGCGAGGAGCCAATGGAACTCCCCGATGCAATGTTAGTAGCCGGAGAACCTTCTCCTTTCTTGGCTC
Organism: Anolis sagrei; assembly: GCF_037176765.1. Taxonomy (NCBI): domain Eukaryota; kingdom Metazoa; phylum Chordata; class Lepidosauria; order Squamata; family Anolidae; genus Anolis; species Anolis sagrei. The sequence continues at coordinate 10,212,260 of NC_090033.1, forward strand.
CTGCAAATGCTCTGAGTTTCCAATGGGACGAAAACAAGCTCTGATTGTCCACAAAGTTTGCAGAAAATGAGGTTCCGACGCTCTCTCCTGGTTCACATAGGTTAGAGTCTTGGCCACCAGGAGCTCCAGAAGACTGGACAGTCAAATGTCCTTCTCTGTCCACGTTAGACCTGGAGAGAAGATCCTGTTGACCCATGTCAACATGTTGGGAGGCTTCAGAAGAAGGTTCTTCCAAGCCATATCTTGTCTGGTGGCCATCAGTCTTTGGCCAACTACGGTTGACCAAGAGAAGGTCATGTTGACCCAAGTCAATGCGATGGGATGGTCCAGAAGAAGGGCCTTCCAAGCCATATCTCTTCTGGTGGCTATCGGTCTTCGGCCAACCACTGCTGACTGAGGAAAGGTCCTGTTGACCTAAGTCAACATGATGGTATGCTCCAGAAGAAGGTTCTTCCAAGCCATATCTCTTCTGGTGGCTATCAGTCTTTGGCCAACCACGATTGACCAAGGGAAGGTCCTGTTGACCAAAGTCAATGCGATGGGATGCTTCAGAAGAAGGTTCTTCCAAGCCATATCTCTTCTGGTGGCTATCAGTCTTTGGCCAACCACGATTGACCAAGGGAAGGTCCTGTTGACCTTCAGAAGAAGGTTCTTCCAAGCCATATCTTTTCTGGTGGCTATCAGTCTTTGGCCGACCATGGTCAACCAAGGAAAGGTCTTGTTGACCCATGTCAACATGATGGGATGCTCCAGAAGGAGGTTCCTCTGGATCCAGATTCCACTGACCACCCCAATGAGATCTGAAAAGGTATGAAAAGGAAGCATCTTTGCTTGGAAGCAGTGTTGAGCTTGAGCCAATGTTGCCCTGTATGTTGACTGCTGGCCAGCTGTGTTCTATGGTCTCCATGATAGAGGGGCGACGAAGGGGCTCACTATCTCCAAACTCTCTACCAAAGGAGGCATCCCAATTCTGCTCGGCCATGAGGCGCTCCATAATACTCAGCGGGGTGGTGGTAGAACCCGGGGGACTGACCCACGAGGGCCGAGGCAGAGAGGAGTATTTGGGTTCCGACGGGAATGACCCCAAGGCCCCCATCCCGGCTTCGTCTTGGAGATGTTGGATGGAGTTGCTGAGATCTGAAGACCTTGAGTTGGCCTGGAACGTTGGAGAAGAAGAACGGTTCTCCACTATGTCAGACGTCTTCAAATAGTTTTGGACATGTTGGATGGAATTGCAGAGATCTGAAGACCTCAAAATGTCCTCGAGTGTTGGAGAAGAAGGATGGTTCTCCACCAATTTGGAGGTATTGACATGCTTTTGGAGATGCTGGGTTGAGCTGTCAACGTCTGAAGACTTTAGGATGTCCTGGAACCTTGAAGGAGGACAGGTCTCCACTAAGTCGGATGTCTTCAGAGAGTCTTGTAGACGTTGGATGGAGCTGCTGAGATCTGAAGATCTTAAGTTGGCCTGGAATGATGGAGAAGAAGGATGGTTCTTTACTAAGTTGGATGTCTTTAAATGGTCTGGGGGACGTTGGATGGAGCTGTCAATGTCTGAAGACCTTAGTATGTCCTGGAACCTTGAAGAAGAAGGACAGTTCTCCACCAATTTGGAGATCTTGACATGCTCTTGGAGATGCTGGGTGGAGCTGTCAACATCCGAAGACCTTAAGTTGGATTGGAACCTTGAAGAAGAAGGATGGTTCTCCGCTAAGTTGGAGGTCTTCAGATGCTCTTGGAGATGTTGGACGGAGTTGCTGAGATCTGAAGACCTTAAGTAGGCTTGGAACGTTGGAGAAGAAGGAGGGTTCTCCACTAAATCTGAGGTCTTCAGATGCTCTTGGAGATGTTGGGTGGAATAGCCCAGGTCTGAAGACCTCAAGATATTTTGGGCTGTCGGAGAAGGACGGTTCTCCACCAGTTTGGAGGTCTTGATACGCTCGGTGGAACTGGCAACGTCTGAAGACCTTGGGACAGTCTGGAATGTTGGAGAAGGACGATTCTCTCCCAGACCTGATCTCTTCAGGTGTTCCGAGTGGAGGGTTGTCCCTAGAGAAGACGGATCGGCGCTATTATCCAGACTTGGATAGGAAGGATGGCGATGGAGGGAACTCTGAGATGGTGTCTCCACCCATCTGGAGGAAGAGGAGACACCTCCGTGTGGTCTTTGTTTGGAGAAACGACCTAGAACCCGTCTTGAGGCCTCCTTTTCCTTGCTCCCCATTTCGTCCTCTGAAGGCGGAACATCATGGCTTGGCCGAGACAGTTTCTGTGGATGGTTCCTCTTCCGGTCAACCTCAGGGCTGTCAGCGTCCGCCCCGTTTCCCAGTCCGAACCTCTTCAATTTGGAATTGAGGTTGGTTTGCTTCTCTTGGGAAGGCCAATCCAGAAAAGAGAGGTTGGTCTGGACCAGGTTGTGGTCAACCGTTCCGCTTCTTAGAGGCAACCCCAATATGGTCGCTTCCACGGGTTTCCTTGGGCCATTTAGACGGTGGGACAATCCGGAAGATGGAGGAACGTTGAGGTTCTTCTGGACGTTCCTTTGCTCTGCAGAGAAGCAAAACACAACCCAATGCTACTATGAGTAGGAGGCGCACACACACATACACACATATATATACGCATACGAATACACACAAATATACATATAAATACACACATTTGTACACAGATATATATGTTCCAATACACACATATTAAATATACACACATACAAATACACACATATATACATATAAGTACACACATTTGTACACAGATATATATGTACCAATACACACATTAAATATACACACATACAACTACACACATATATACATATAAGTACACACATTTGTACACAGATATATATGTACCAATACACACATATTAAATATACACACATACGAATACACACATATATACATATAAGTACACACATTTGTACACAGATATATATGTACCAATACACACATATTAAATATACACACATACAAATACACACATATATACATATAAGTACACACATTTGTACACAGATATATATGTACCAATACACACATATACACACACATATTTACAAATACGCATATATTATATGCACACACATACAAATACACACATATATACATATAAGTACAATACACACATATACACACACATATATACAAATGCGCATATATTATATACACACACATACAAATACACACATATATACATATAATACACACATATACACACACATATATACAAATGCGCATATATTATATACACACACATACAAATGCACGCATATATACATATAAGTACACACATTTGTACACAGATATATATGTACCAATACACACACATATATACAAATGCACACACACACATATATATACACACAAATACAAATATACACATACATACACACATTAGTATTGCTCTATATTATTATACAAGAATACAATCTATACATACAAATACACACATACACACACACATATATACATACATATACAGACACATGTACACAAATACACAATAATTATTCTATATTATTATATTATCATTATATATTATATTATATTATAATATAAAGTATGACATAGTAATGCAATGTAATAATATCTCAGTAATGTAATACAATATATCATAATATTATGCAATGTAGTAATATAGCAATGTAATATGATATAATAATATAATATATCAATATATTAATTTATTATTATTCTATATTATTCTAATTATATATTAACATATTTCAAATATGTTATTATAGATATATTATTATATCTATTATATTTATTATTATATTTATTATAATAATATATTACAATATATTACTGTATTATAATATATAGTAATAACATATAATATTATATTATAATTATATATAATAGAATAATATATATTGTAATTACATATTAAAATATAATATAGTAATAATATAGAATTATAATATTATATTATAGAATAATATATATTATAATTATATATTATAATATAATGTAGTAATAATAGAGAATGATAATGTTTTATTATAATTATATATTATAGAATAATATATAATGTAATTATATATTAGAATATAATATAGTAATAATAGAGAATTTTATTATATTATAATTATATATTATAGAATAATATATATTGTAATTATATATTAGAATATAATATAGTAATAATATAGAATTATAATATTATATTATAATTATATATTAGAGAATAATATATATTAAAATATAATATAGTAATATATAATTATATATTATTATATATTAGAATATAATATAGTAATAATAGAGAATGATAATGTTATAATTATTTATTATAGAACAATATATATTGTAATTATATATTATAATATAATATAGTAATAATATAGAATTATAATATATTATAATTATATATTATAGAATAACATATATTAGAATATAATATAGTAATAATATAGAAATATAATATTATATTATCATTATATATTAGAGAATAATATATATTATAATATGATATAGTAATAATAGAGAATTATAATATATTATAGAATAATATATATTATAATTATATATTACAATATAAAATAGTAATAATAGAGAATGATAATGTTATGTTATAATAATTTATTATAGAACAATATATATTGTAATTATATATTATAATATAATATAGTAATAATATAGAATTATAATATTATATTATCATTATATATTAGAGAATAATATATATTAGAATATAGTAATAATATAGAATTATAGTATTATATTATAATTATATATTATAGAATAACATATATTAGAATATAATATAGTAATAACATAGAAATATAATATTATATTATCATTATATATTAGAGAATAATATATATTATAATATAATATAGTAATAATATAGAATTATAGTATTATATTATAATTATATATTATAGAATAATGTATATTAGAATATAATATAGTAATGTTATAGAAATATATTATATCATCATTATATATTAGAGAATATATATTATAATATAATATAGTAATGATATAGAAATATAATATTATATTATCATTATATATTAGAGAATATATATTATAATATAATATAGTAATAATATAGAATTATAATATATTATAGAATAATATATATTATAATTATATATTACAATGTAGCAATAATAGAGAATTATAATATATTATAATTATATATTATAGAATAATACCTATTGTAATTATATATTATCATATAGTAATAATATAGAATTATAATATTATATTATAGAATAATATATATTGTAATTATATATTATAGTATAGTAATGTATAACCTAATACACTATCAACACGAACACAGACACAGAGAAGTGGGTCCTCGTGGGGCCCGTACCTAGCACCGGCTCCCACGTTTTTCCCGCTCTAGAACCGCCCCAGGGCCGCTCTGCTCGTACTCACTCCGGAACATCGTCCCCGTTGTTGTCGTTGTTGCACGACCGCAGCCTCGCTTGTTGTGTTGCCTTCTTTTCCCTAATGCCATAAACCCCAGGCTTAAGCCGCTTAGATTCGTTAGATTCGGTCACGGCAAACGAGGCTCATTAACCCTTGGCTTACCCGCGGGAGGGATGTTCTCCTTCGCCACCCGGACTTCGCGTTCCGTCGTTTTCCTCGGAGTCGTAAGCATTGCAAGATCCTTCACCTTCCCTGCAACAGCTTTTGATCATAGCGACATTTAATTTCTATTGCAATAATAATAATAATAATAATAATAATAATAATTATGGAAATGGCCCAAACTTGTTGCTGCGTGAATATTGCAATAAATACAATAAATAAATAATAAACATAATAATAATAAATATATAAGAATAATATATTTTATTGCAATAAATATAATAAATAAATAATAAACATAATAATAATAAATATATAATTTTATTGCAATCAACATAATAAATAAATAATAAACATAATAATAATAAATATATTTTATTGCAATAAATATAATAAATAAATAATAAACATAATAATAAATATATAATTTAATTGCAATAAATATAATAAATAAATAATGAACATAATAATAATAAATATATAATTTTATTGCAATAAATATAATAAATAAATAATGAACATAATAATAATAATAATATATATAATTTTATTGCAATAAACATAATAAATAAATAATGAACATAATAATAATAAATATATAATTTTATTGCAATAAATATAATAAATAAATAATGAACATAATAATAATATATATAATTTTATTGCAATAAATATAATAATAAATAATGAACATAATAATAATAAATATATAATTTTATTGCCATAAATATAATAAATAAATAATGAACATAATAATAATATATATAATTTTATTGCCATAAATATAATAAATAAATAATGAACATAATAATAATAAATATATAATTTTATTGCAATAAATATAATAAATAAATAATAAACATAATAATAATAAATATATAATTTTATTGCAATAAATATAATAAATAAATAATGAACATAATAATAATAAATATATAATTTTATTGCAATAAATATAATAAATAAATAATGAACAATAATAATATATATAATTTTATTGCAATAAATATAATAAATAAATAATGAACATAATAATAATAAATATATAATTTTATTGCAATAAATAAAATAAATAAATAATAAACATAATAATAATAAATATATAATTTTATTGCCATAAATATAATAAATAAATAATAAACATAATAGTAAATATATAATTTTATTGCCATAAATATAATAAATAAATAATAAACATAATAATAAATATATAAGAATAATATATTTTATTGCAATAAACATAATAAATAAATAATAAACATAATAATAAATATATTTTATTGCAATAAATATAATAACTAAATAACAAACATAATAATAATAAATATATAAGAATAATATATTTTATTGCAATAAACATAATAAATAAATAATGAACATAATAATAATAAATATATAATTTTATTGCAATAAATATAATAAATAAATAATAAACATAATAATAAATATATAAGAATAATATATTTTATTGCAATAAACATAATAAATAATAAACATAAAATATATAAGAATAATATTTTTATTGCAATAAATACAATAATAATAATATAATAAATAAATAATAAACATAATAATAAAAGATATATAAGAATAATATATTTTATTGCAATAAATATAATAAATACATAATAAACATAATAATAAATACTATAACAATAATATATTTTATTGCAATAAATATAATAATAATAAATATATTTGAAATCAATATAATGAAATATTTGAAGTGAACATAAATGTAGTAATAATATCACGACAATATATCTGATTGTACTAAATATTATACTAAATATAGTACTTTTTGAAATAAATATATTTGATTGATTGTAATGAATATTATAATTATAATTATATATTTGAAAAAATAAAATAAAATATTATACTAAATAATACTACTAATACATTTGAAATAAAATAATAAATATAATAATAAAAACAATATATCTGAAATGCATATACTAATAACAACAACAATAATATAATATTTGAAGTGTCTCAAACCTGTTCCTGCGTGAATATTGATAATTGAATATTGATAACCTGTAAAACCAATGAGATCGATTACAATTCATCGAGAAAACGATGAGCTTGGCCCCGCCTCCAGGAAACCGTTAGCTCCGCCCCCTCGGAGGGTCACATGACCGTCGACTGAGACTCCGCCCCTTCCATTGAAACAGTCCTACTTACTTCCCATTGGAATGCATGATCTCCCCTACAGTTCCCATCATCCTGCACAAAACCCCAAACCCAAAACCCGAGGTCGAAATAAATGGAGAAGGAGGAGGAGGAAGGCACCGGGTGTTTATTGACGGTGGTAGAAAAATACAGGAGGAGGGAACGTGGTAACCGGGAACGTCTTTGGCTCAGAAACAAGCGGAAGGAGCAGCAAGTCAAGGGTCCCGAGGCGGGAAAGAGGGTCCGGCCGTCCACTCGATCCGGTCAGGGGTCTCCCCGGAGGCGGTCAGTAGGGCCGGGACGGCGGTGCTTTGCCGGACGACAACGGTGACACTTCGGGGAACGTTGCCGGACGAACGTCCGAGGCATCGATGGGCTGGTAGGCGCTGCAGTCCTGGCCCACCCCCAGCCACCCTGATGATGATAATAATAATAATAATAATAATAATATAAAATAATAATAATAATAAAATAATAATAATAATATATTATAATAATAATATAATAGTAATGATATATAATAATAATAAAGTAATATAATAATATTAGTAATAATAGCCATGTTGGGACCCCCCAAAAGGGCATCTAGTCCACCCCCTATTAATATTATAATAAGCCCACCCCGGAAAGGGTCATCCAAGCTCTGATGATAATAATAATAATAATAATAATAATAATAAACTAATATAATAATAATATAAAATAATAATAATAATAATAATAAATAAAATAATAATAATATATTATAATTATAATATAATAGTAATGTAATATAATAATAATAATAATAATAATGCAAAATAATAATAATATAAAATATAATAATAATAATAATAATAATAATAATAATAATAATAATATAATAATAATAATAATAATAATAATATAGTAATATAATAATATTAATAATAATAGCCATGTTGGGACCCCCCAAAAGGGCATCTAGTCCACCCCCTATTAATATTATAATAAGCCCACCCCGGAAAGGGTCGTCCAAGCTCTGATGATAATAATAATAATAATAATAATATAATAATAATAATAGTAATAATAGTCTAATGCTGGGACCCCCAAAGGGCATGTAGTCCACCCTCCTAATAATAATAATAATAATATACTATAATAATAATAATAATAATAGTAATAATAATAATAATAATAGCCTCATGTTGGGACCCCCAAAGAGCATCCAGTCCACCCTCCTAATAATAGTAATAATAATATACTAATATAATAAAATATACTAATATAATGATAATATTAGTAATAATAGCCTCATGTTGGGACCCACAAAGGGCATCCAGTCCACCCTCCCAATAATAATAATATACTAATATAATAATAATAATAATAATAATAATAATAATAGCCCAAAGGGCATGTAGTCCACCCTCCTTGAGGCAGGGAGGAAGACACAGTCAAAGCTCTGGTGATAATAGTGATCTGCTCGAGGTGGAGGGGGCCCCCAGAGATCATCTATCCATCCACCCCGTCCCCTCCCCTCCCCTTACCGAAGCGGAAGGCGTCCTCCCCGCCGCGCTGGCGGTACATCTGGTGTGCGAGGAAGCAGGAGAGGGGCTTGAGGAGGAGGCTGAAGATGGCCATCCCGTTGGAGAAGCGCATGAGGTCCTCCAGGGAGTCGTGGTCCCGGGGGTAGTAGACGCCGAAGTGGACGATGTCGGTCAGGATGGTCAGCAGGAGGCCCCACAGGAACTGCCAAGGGGAAGGGGAGGAGGAGGAGGGTCTAGATGGCCTCATGGGGACCCTCCTTCTGAGTAGCCCCCCCACACACACATAAACACCCCGCCGTCTGGGGTCTGAGGGGGGCGCAACCCACCATGAGGATGGCGTCCAGGGAGTCCCGCTGGGCCACGGCCCAGACACCCAGCGCCAGGACGGAGTAGTTGCTCCAGGTGTAGGAAGGCGGCAGCCATGGCTTCAGGCAGCCCCTAAGGGGGAAAACACCCATTAAAACCATCGCTGGAAGAGGGGAAACTCACACTCAGACAATCGTGCAAGGGAGGCTCCCTCACACTCAGGTAATCGTGAGAGGGGGACTCACACCCAGATCATCGTGTGAAGGGGACTCGCAGCCAGATAATTGCACAAGAGGTTCACAATCAGATAATCGTGCAAGGGGGCTCTCTCACACTGATGTAATCGTGAGAGGGGGACTCACACCCAGATCATCGTATGAAGGGGACTCACAGCCAGATAATTGCACGAGGGGTTCACAATCAGATAATCATGTGAGGGGGCTCGCACTCAGACAATTGTGCGAGGGGGCTCACTCACACTCAGGTAATCATGAGAGGGGGACTTACACCCCGATCATTGTGTGAAGGAGACTCACAGCCAGATAATTGCATGACGGGTTCACAATCAGATAATCGTGCGAGGGGGGCTCATGCTCAGAAAATCGTGCAAGGGGGACTCAATCACAATTGGATAACGTATGGGGGACTCACTTACAATTAGATAATTGTGAGAGGGGGACTCACACTCAGATAATTGTGTGAATTGGGGCTCACTCCTAACCAGATAATCGTGGCAGAGGGACTCGCTCACGATCATATAACCGTGCAAGGGGGACTCAGTCATACAATCATACAAGGGACCTCGCTCACTTGGATAACCATGCGAGGGGGAATCACTCACATTTTGAGTCTCCCTTGCATAATTATCCAAGCGTGTATCATATTTTCACATTATCAATTGTGCGTGGGGATCACAATCAGGTAATTATGCAAGGGGGACTCACACACGTGAGGGACCTCACACACTTGGATAATTGTGCAAGGGGCTCACCTCAACCAATCAGATAATTGTGCGAGGGGAGGGGTAATAAATGGATAATCATGCGAGGGGCTCACAATCAGATAATCGTGCAAGTGGGGAGTCTCTCACGGTCATATCATCATGCGAGGGACCTCCCACACTTGGATAATTGTGCAAGGGGGGGGGTAATAAATGGATAATCATGCAAGGGGCTCACAATCAGATAATCGTGCAAGTGGGGAGTCTTTCACAGTCATATCATCATGCGAGGGACCTCACACACTTGGATAATTGTGCAAGGGGGATAATAAATGGATAATCATGCGAGGGGCTCACAATCAGATAATCGTGCAAGTGGGGAGTCTCTCACGGTTATATCATCATGCGAGGGACCTCCCACACTTGGATAATTGTGAAAGGGGGGGGATAATAAATGGATAATCATGTAAGGGGCTCACAATCAGATAATCGTGCAAGTGGGGAGTCTTTCACAGTCATATCATCATGCGAGGGACCTCACACACTTGGATAATTGTGCAAGGGGGGGTAATAAATGGATAATCATGCGAGGGGCTCACAATCAGATAATCGTGCAAGTGGGGAGTCTTTCACAGTCATATCATCATGCGAGGGACCTCACACACTTGGATAATTGTGCAAGGGGGATAATAAATGGATAATCATGCGAGGGGCTCACAATCAGATAATCGTGCAAGTGGGGAGTCTCTCACGGTCATATCATCATGCGAGGGACCTCACACACTTGGATAATTGTGCAAGGGGGATAATAAATGGAAAATCATGCGAGGGGCTCACAATCAGATAATCGTGCAAGTGGGGAGTCTTTCACAGTCATATCATCATGCGAGGGACCTCACACACTTGGATAATTGTGCAAGGGGGGGGGTAATAAATGGATAATCATGCGAGGGGCTCACAATCAGATAATCGTGCAAGTGGGGAGTCTTTCACAGTCATATCATCATGCGAGGGACCTCCCACACTTGGATAATTGTGCAAGGGGGGGGGTAATAAATGGATAATCATGCGAGGGGCTCACAATCAGATAATCGTGCAAGTGGGGAGTCTCTCACGGTCATATCATCATGCGAGGGACCTCCCACACTTGGATAATTGTGCAAGGGGGATAATAAATGGATAATCATGCGAGGGGCTCACAATCAGATAATCGTGCAAGTGGGGAGTCTCTCACAGTCATATCATCATGCGAGGGACCTCACACACTTGGATAATTGTGCAAGGGGGATAATAAATGGATAATCATGCGAGGGGCTCACGATCAAATAATCGTGCAAGTGGGGAGTCTCTCACAGTCATATCATCATGCGAGGGACCTCACACACTTGGATAATCGTGCGAGGGGCTCACTCACCACCAGACAATCGTGAGAGGGGCGTTCACTCCAATCAGATAATTGTGCGAGGAGGACTCACCATGTCGTCAGCAGCCAATGCACCAAAATGATGGCCTGTGGAAAAGAACGAGGACCACAAATGCGTCAGATACTTCGCAGAGGTGTGTCTACACTGTGGGGGTTAATGCGGTTTGATACCACTCGATGCCAGACGATGCTGGAAACAATGGCCTCTTATGCTCCCCAGATTAAGGAGGAAGGAAGGAAGACTGTGTCCCAATGTGTTTTTCACGTTGACGTCAGTGCGGCATTCTTTCACGGCAAAGGAAAGGACTCTGTAGCTTTTCCAAGGACAGATAAGAAGCCATTGTGTTTCCTTCTGACATTACAATAAATAGAGGAATAATGAATAGAATGGTGGTGGCGAGGAATATAATAATAATAATAATAATAATAATAATAATAATAATGAATATTCCATAATTTAAATAATTATGCATACAATCATAATCTAATGTCATAATAATGAATATAATACATATAATAAAAATATAATATTATAATAAATATGACAATAATGATAATAAATACAATGATAATGAATAGATTGACATGAATATAACAAATATAATAATAAATATACAATAATAATTACAATATATAATACAATAAATATTAAATAATATAATAAACATTAATGAATATAATAAATAGAATGATCTAATATGATAATAAATATAATAATAAATAGAATGATGATAAATATAATAAATATAATATACCGTAATAATTATAATGTATAATATAATATAATAAATATAATATTAATGAATATAATAAATATAATAAATATACAGTAATAATAAAATGTATAATACAATAAATATTAATGAATATAATACATATAATATTAATGAATAAATATAATGATATAATATGATAATAAATATAATAAATATACAGCAATAATGAAATATATACTACAATAAATATTAAATAATATAATTAATATAATATTAATGAATATAATATATATAATGATCTAATATGATAATAAATACAATAATAAATAGAATGATGATGTATATAATAAATATAATATACAGTAATAATTATAATGTACAATACAATAAATATTACATAATATAATCAAAATAATATTAATGAATATAATAAATAGATTGATCTAATATGATAATAAATATAATAATAAATAGAATGATGATAAATATAATATACAGTAATATAATATAATAATATAATTATATTATACTATATAATAATATAATATAATATAATATAATAATATAAGTATAATATAATCAATATTAATGAATATAATACATAGATTGATCTAATATGATAATAAATATAATAATAAATAGAATGATGATAAATATAATAAATATAATATACAGTAATATAATATAATAATATAATATAATTATATTATACTATATAATAATATAATATAATATAATAAGTATAATATAATATAATCAATATTAATGAATAAATAGATTGATCTAATATGATAATAAATATAATAATAGAATGATGATAAATATAATAAATATAATATATAGTAATATAATATAATAATATAATATAATTATATTATACTATATAATAATAATATAATATACTATATTATAATAATATAATAAGTATAATATAATATAATAAATATAATATTAATGAATATAATAAATATAATAATAATCTAAGAAATATAATATAATAATAAATATAAGAAATATAATTTAATCTAATCTAACAATAATATAATAATATTAATACTAGCAATAATGTCCCCAAAAACAAATGTTACGACTAAATCGGGCTTGCCTTGGTCGCTGCAATTCATTGAAAGCAATGACTCACGGCGACTCAAAGGTAAACCATAAACAACATCCTATTTTCCTTGGGTCACTTCTGGATGCTTCAGCTCATTCGCACGGCCGGCCGGCCGGGGATTTATCAAGTTGCATCACACGAGGAAGGAAAGAAAGGAGAATCACAAGAATGCCTTGGGAGCCGCTTTCGGTTGAATTTCAAGGCCGCGCCAGCATCTTCCCCATTTTTGGACTATTTTGCAAAATGCAGGAATTTCCAAGCATTCGGCAGCTTTCGGTTTTTCCATTTCGAAATTGCTTTTCTAGCATTTGCATGGCGTACGGTGACCCCATTAATATAATAATAATAATAATAGTTATTGTTGTTATTACTTTTGAAAACTTTTCCTACCTCGTAACATTGATTTACAAGGACATGCAAGCTGTGCCCCTTATAATGGAGAGAGCGAAAGTAACTTCTCTAAAACCCTATGGGACAGCCAAGGTTTTTCCCCTCCATCCTGGTGCCTCGCACTAGGTAAAACTCACAATTATTAACTGCCCCCCCTGCACACTCGTTTTTAAATACTTGGTGCTTCATTGGTCTTTTACACAATTGTTGTTGTTGTTGTTGTTGTTATATTTATTTACACACTTCTGTGAGCCTTCCCTTATATGCAATCCCTTTGCACAATCCTGGTGCACACTCACCTTACACTTCCGTCAACTCTTCTCTTGTAGATAATCCCTTTGCACAATCATAGTGCACACTCTTCCATTGACCCTTCCCTTGTAGACAAGCCTCGTGCACAAATCATAGTGCACACTCCCCTTACTCTCTTCCATTGACCCTTCCCATGTAGACAAGCCCCTTGCACAATCATAGTGCACACTCCCCTTACTCTCTTCCATTGACCCTTTTCTTCCTGTGCACAATCATAGTGCACACTCTCCTAAAACTCTTCCATTGACCCTTCCCTTGTAGACAAGCCCCTTGCACAATCACAGTGCACACTCCCCTTACTCTTCCATTGACCCCTCCCTTGTAGACAAGCCCCATGCACAATCACAGTGCACACTCCCCTACTCTCTTCCATTGACCCTTTTCTTCCTGTGCACAATCATAGTGCACACTCTCCTAAAACTTCCATTGACCCCTCCCTTGTAGACAACCCCCTTGCACAATCACAGTGCACACTCCCTACTGTCTTCCATTGACCCTTTTCTTCCTGTGCACAATCATAGTGCACACTCTCCTAAAACTCTTCCATTGACCCCTCCCTTGTAGACAACCCCTTGCACAATCACAGTGCACACTCCCTACTGTCTTCCATTGACCCTTTTCTTCCTGTGCACAATCATAGTGCTCATTCTTCTAAAACTTCCATTGACTCTTCCCTTGTAGACACCCCCTTGCACAATCATAGTGCACACTCCCTACTCTCTTCCATTGACCCTTTTCTTCCTGTGCACAATCATAGTGCACACTCTCCTAAAACTCTTCCATTGACCCTTCCCTTGTAGACAAGCCCCTTGCACAATCACAGTGCACACTCCCCTTACTCTTCCATTGACCCTTCCCTTGTAGACAAGCCCCATGCACAATCACAGTGCACACTCCCCTACTCTCTTCCATTGACCCTTTTCTTCCTGTGCACAATCATAGTGCACACTCTCCTAAAACTTCCATTGACCCCTCCCTTGTAGACAACCCCCTTGCACAATCACAGTGCACACTCCCTACTCTCTTCCACTGACCCTTCCCTTTCCATGCACAATCATAGTGCACACTCTCCTAAAACTTCCATTGACCCTTCCCTTGTAGACACCCCCTTGCACAACCATAGTGCACACTCTCCTAAAACTTCCATTGACCCCTCCCTTGTAGACAACCCCCTTGCACAATCACAGTGCACACTCCCTACTCTCTCCCACTGACCCTTCCCTTCTATGCAACCCCTTTGCACACTTCCCTTTCACTCTTCTGTTGACACTTGTAGAAGACCCCCCTTTGCACACTCGTTGTTGCACGCTCACCTTGAGGTTGACAGAGGGGACCTCCATGGTCCTGGGCTTCCTTCTTGACTTTCTTTCTCTTTCTTTCTCTTTCTTTCCTTTCCTTTCTGGTCAGACCCGGGTTCTGCTTTGCTTTGCTTTTCCGCTTCTGCTTCTCTCTGCCTGGGGCTCCTCCCCACAGCCAGCCTCATGACTCCTTCCCCAGAAATTGAGCAAAAAAAGCCACAGCAGAGAAACTCCTCCCTCCACTCCTTCCTTCCTTCCCTCCAAGGGAAGAGGACTCACTCTGCAAGTGTAGACAGGAGGGGAACCTTAATGCGAATTAAAGCCCCCCCCCCTGGTTCTGGGTTTGAGTGCAGACAGAGTGACACTCTCTCAGCCTCAGGAAAGGAGGGCATCACTGACATGCTAAATAATATTAAATAATAATAATAATAATAATAATAAAAAAAATAGTATAATATTCCCATTTCAATAATAATAATAATAATAATAATAATAATGCTAAATAATATTAAATAATAATAATAGTATTATATTTAATATTATAATATAGTATAAAATAGTATAATATTCCCATTTCAATAATAATAATAATAATAATGACATTAAAATATTAAATGATATTAATTAATCGTAATAAATACTAAACTACTCCCATTTAAATTCTAAATAATATTTAATAATAATAATAAATATAATATTTCCATTTCAATAATAATAATAACAATGACATTAAAGTATTAAATATTAATAGTAACAAATACTATACTAGTCCCATTTAAATTCTAAATAATATTTAATAATAAATAAATATAATATTCCAATTTCAATAATAATAATAATAAACAGTATACTATTCCCATTTAAATTCTAAATAATATTTAATAATAATAATGAGGATGACATTAAAATATTAAATGATATTAATTAATAGTAACAAATACTATACTGTTCCCATTTAAATTCTAAATAATATTTAATAATATAATATTCCAATTTCAATAATAATAATAATAATGACATTAAAATATTTAATAATATTCCCATTTTAATTATTATTATTTACAATAATAATAATAAACAGAATACTATTCCCATTTAATTCTAAATAATGTTAAATAATAATATAGTATTCCAATTTCAATAATAATAATAATAATGACATCAAAATATTAAATGATATTAATTAATAGTAATAAATACTATACTATTCCCATTTAAATTCTAAATAATATTTAATAATAAATAAATATAATATTCCAATTTCAATAATAATAATAATATATAATAATAAACAGTATACTATTCCCATTTAAATTCTAAATAATAATAATAATAATAATATAATATAATATTCCAATTTCAATAATAATAATACTTAATAATAACAGGATAATATTTCCATTTCAATAATAATAATTTATAATAATAATAAACAGTATACTATTCCCATTTAAATTCTAAATAATATTTAATAATAATTGTACAGAAGTGTTTATAATAATATGCGTATAACTGTATTTATGTTTGCATTGGTTGCCCTAAGGCTGGAGCGGCCTAGCTGTGAGAAATGTGTTACCATGGAAACGAGGCAGAAGAGGAGGTGGGAGGAGCTTAGAGAGTAAAGGTTTTAAAAAGTGACAGTTAGAGTCAGTCAGGGGAGAAAGACTCTGAGAGAGCAGCAGAGTCAGTTTTAGACTCTGAGGAGTGAAGAAGTGAAGAGCCAGGTTTTAGTGTTCGTGAATAGTAGAGATTTCTTCAGCTGGACCTTAGGGAAGGCTGAGCGAAGGAAGATCGATGCTTTTGAGCTGTGGTGCTGGAGGAAAGTGCTGAGAGTGCCTTGGACTGCGAGAAGATCCAACCAGTCCATCCTCCAGGAAATAAAGCCCGACTGCTCACTGGAGGGAAAGAGACTAGAGGCAAAGTTGATGTACTTTGGCCACATCATGAGGAGACAGGAAAGCCTAGAAAAGACAATGATGCTGGGGAAAGTGGAAGGCAAAAGGAAGAGGGGCCGACCAAGGGCAAGATGGATGGATGGCATCCTTGAAGTGACTGGACTGACCTTGAGGGAGCTGGGGGTGGTGACGGCCGACAGGGAGCTCTGGCGTAGGCTGGTCCATGAGGTCACGAAGAGTCGGAGACGACTGAACGAATGAACAACAAGGAAGCTGAAGGGGAAAACCTTGTTAGTTGCTTTAGTTAGAAAGAACTAACAGAGGCTTGCTAGGATCGCTAGTCGGAGAAAGACTGGAGATCTGTGATTTGATCAAGTATAGATCAAACAGAAAGACCATTCATTGCAGGGAACACTGGTTAATAAAGCGCTTCACCACAGCAAGAGTTCATAAGTTGTAACATCGAAAGTCTGAATTGTATCGCAACCAAGTTACATGTAACCATCAAGTATTTGCCAAGCTTAACATCTTCATACTGCAACCATACGCTTTGTTTAAAAATAAACTTGTTCTCTTTGGTTTTTAAAACTGCCTCATCTCCATTAATTCTACGTTCGGTGCACCCACTCTACCAAAATTACCTCACAACACAAACAGAGCTTTAATACCAGAGCCTTTTACAAATCAGTGGCTCCTCTCTCCTAAATCTAGGCGCTTCCTCACTAGTCGGTAGCGTCTCTCTACAATTGGGTGGCAGCTTCATTACCAGTGGCGGAGGTTCTTTACAATAATAAATATAATATTCCAATTTCAATAATAATAATTTATAATAATAATAATAATAAACAGTATACTATTCCCCTTTATATTCTAAATAATATTTAATAATAGTATAATATTCCAATTTCAATAATAATAATAATGACATTAAAATATTAAATAATATTAATAGTAATAAATACTATACTATTCCCATTTAAATTCTAAATAATACTTAATAATAATAGTAGAATATTCCAATTTCAATAATAATAATAATAATAATAATGACATTAAGTATTAAATATTAATAGTAATATATACTATACTATTCCCATTTAAATTCTAAATAATATTTAATAATAATAATACAATATTCCCATTTAAATAATAATAATAATGATATTAAAATATTAAATGATATTAATTAATAGTAAGAAATACTATACTATTTTCATTTAAATTCTAAATAATATTTAATAATAAAAATAATATTTAAATAATAATAATAATATATAATAATAATAAACAGTACACCATTCCCATTTTTAATTCTAAATAATATTAAATAATAATAATAATAAATATACTTTTCCCATTTAAATTCTAAATAATATTTAATAATAATACAATATTCCAATTTCAATAATAATAATAATAACATTAAAATATTAAATGATATTAATTAATAGTAATAAATACTATACTATTCCCATTTAAATTCTAAATAATATTTAATAATAATAATAAATATAATATTCCAATTTCAATAATAATAATAATAATAATAATAATATATTACAGTATACAATTCCCATTTAAATTCTAAATAATATTTATTAACAATAAACAGTATATCTCCATTAAATTCTAAATAGTATTAAATAGTATTTAATAATAATAATAAATAATATTAATATTTCCATTTACATTCCAAATGCTATTAAATAATAATACTAAATAGTATAACACTGCCCTTTAAATTCTAAATAATATTAAATAATAATAATAAATAGTATAATATTCCCATTTAGATAATAATAATAATAAATATAGTAAAAATAAATAGTATAATATTCATGTCGAACCATGAGGACTAGAAACTTAATTCTTTTTTAGGATCCGAAAGCCAAGAAGGAAGACAAGCCGGTGTGTGCGAAGGATAGCTATCTCTTTATTTATTTACAAATAGGAAACAGGCCTAAAAGGGGGGACGGGGACGAGGGGTCCGCACTGCAGAACTGAAGCAGAACTGAAGTGGTTTGGTTCCTCTGTGCGGACGGACGGAGGGGCGGACGAGGCCTAGGTGGCCATGAAGGAGCCCCGGTCGGGGTCGGCCGAGCCCGGTTCCAGGCAGCGGCCCCTGCGACGCGTCACTCGCCGGTTGCGGTGGAATTTGGCAAAGCAGCGCAAGCCTGGAAGGAAAGAAAGAAGGAAAGAAGGAAAGAGAAAGAGAGGAAGAGTGACAAAAAGGAAGCATCCCCAGAAGAGACGGAGGAGGGAAGGAAGGAAGAAGGGGAGGATGGATGGAAAGGTAGACAGATGGGTGAAGGAAGGATAGAGGGATGGAAGAAGGGGTAGATGAATGGATAGATAGATAGGTGGATGAATGGAGAGAAGAAAGGAAGGAAAAATGGATGGACAGATGGATGGATGAAAGATAGATGAATGGATGGATGTAGGAAGGAAGGAAAGATGAAATATGGATGGATGGATGAAAGAAGAAAGGAAAGATGAAGGATGGATGGATGGAGGGATAGATGAAAATATGGGTAGGTAGATAGATAGATAGATAGATAGATAGATAGATAGATAGATGAATGGATGGATGAGGGAAGGAAGGAAGAATGGGTGGATCAATGGATAGATGGATAGATGAAGGAAGGAAGGAAAGATGAAGGATCGATGGATAGCAGGAAGGATGGATGGAGGAAGGAAGAATGGATGAATGGAGGGATAGATGAAAGTATGGGTAGACAGATAGATAGATAGATAGATAGATAGATAGATAGATAGATAGATGGATGAAGGAAGGAAGAATGGGTGGATGGAAGGATGGATGAATAGATGGAAGGGTGAAGGGAGGAAGGATGGATAGATGGATGGATGAATGAATAGACAGCAAGAAGGAAGGATGGATGGATGAAGGATGAATGGATGGATAGTAGGAAGGAAGGGTGGGTGGAAGAAGGAAGGAACGAAGGAAGGAAGGAAGGAAGGAAGGAAGGAAGGATAGATACATGGTTGGTTGGATGGAGGTGTGGATGGAAGGATGGTTAGATATATGGATAAAGGAAAAATGGATGGATGGATGGATGGATGAAAGTATGGATAGATAGATGAATGGATGAAGGAAGGAAGAATGGATGGATGGAAGGATGGATGGATGAATAGATGGATGGATAACAGGAAGGAAGGATGGACAGATAGATAGATGGATGGCTAGCAGGAAGGAAGGATGGATAGATGGAGGAATAGATGAAAGTATGGATAGATAGATAGATAGATAGATAGATAGATAGATGAATGGATGAAGGAAGGAAGAATGGGTGGCTGGATGGAAGGATGGATGGATGAATAGATGGATGGATAACAGGAAGGATGAAGGAAGGAAGGATGGATAGATGGGTGGGTGGATGGATGGATGGATGAATAGACAGCAGGAAGGATGGATGGATGGATGAGGGATGAATGGATGGATAGCAGGAAGGAAGGGTGGGTAGAGGAAGGAAGGAAGGAAGGAAGGAAGGAAGGAAGGAAGGAAGGATAAAAGAATGGATAGATACATGGTTGGTTGGATGGATGTGTGGATGGAAGGATGGTTAGATGGATGAATGGAGAAAGGAAAAATGGATGGATGGAGAAAGGAAAAATGGATGGATGGATAGCAGAAAGGAAGGGTGGGTGGTGGAAGGAAGGAAGGAAGGAAGGAAGGAAGGAAGGAAGGAAGGAAGGGTGGATGAGTGGAAGGATAAAATAATGGATGGATGTGTGGATGGAAGGATGGTTAGATAGATGGATGGAGAAAGGAAAAATGGATGGATGGAGGAAGGAAGGAAGAATGGATGGATGGATGGATGGATGGAAGGATGAATGATAGATGGATGGATGAAGGAAGGAAGAAAAGATGAAGGATGGATGGATGGATAGCAGGAAGGATGAATGGAGGAAGGAAGGAAGGATGGATGGATGGACAGATGAAAGTATGGGTAGATAGATAGATGATAGATAGATAGATAGATAGATAGATAGATGAGTGGATGAAGGAAGGAAGAATGAGTGGCAGGATGGAAGGATGGATGGATGAATAGACGGATGGATAACAGGAAGAAGGAAGGAAGGATGGATAGATGGATGGATGAATAGACATCAGGAAGGAAAGATGGATGATGGATGAATGGATGGATAGCAGAAAGGAAGGTTGGTTGGATGGATGTGTGGATGGAAGGATGGTTAGATGGATGGATGGAGAAAGAAATAATGGATGGAGGGATAGATGAAAATATGGATAGATAGATGAATGGATGAAGTCAGGAAGAATGGATGGAAGGATGGACGGATGGATGAAAGGAAGGAAGAAAAGATGAAGGATGGATGAAAGAATGGATAGATAGACGGACAGATGGATGGTTGAAGGAAGGAAGGAAAGAAAGATGGATGGATGGATGGATAGCAGGAAGGATGGATGGAGGAAGGAAGGAAAGGTGAAGGATGGATGGATGGATGAAAGAATGGATAGATAGATAGATGGATAGATGGATGGATGAAGGAAGGAAGGAAAGATGAAGGATGGATGGATAGATAGATAGCAGGGAGGATGAATGGAGGAAGGAAGAATGGATGGATGGATGGATGGATGGATGGATGGAGGGATAGATGAAAGTATGGGTAGATAGATAGATAGATAGATAGATAGATAGATAGATAGATGAATGGATGAAGGAAGGAAGGAAGAATGGATGGATTAATAGATGGATGGATAGCAGGAAAGAAGGATGGATGGACAGATGGATGGCTAGCAGGAAGGAAGGGAAGAAGGAAGGATAGCTGGATGGAAGAAGGATAGATAGATAGATAGATAGATAGATAGATAGATAGATAGATGGATGAAGGAAGGAAGGAAGGAAGGAAGGAAGGAAGGAAGGAAGGAAGGATGGATGGATGAATAGATGGATGGATAACAGGAAAGAAGGATGGATGGACAGATGGATGGCTAGTAGGAAGGAAGGGAAGAAGGAAGGTTAGCTGGATGGAAGAAGGATGAAAAGATAGATAGATGGATGGATGGAAGGAAGACCCTTACCTTCTGTACACATACAGTCACCATAACACTTGTTGTTTAGCCCCCGATTGTGAGGTTTGCAGAGATGTTCACGCAAATCGCAGCAACAGCCTATCGACATGAGGAAGAAACAAATCATTACCGTCTCTTCTGTCCGTCCGTCCATCCATCCATCCATCCATCCATCCATCTGTTTGTCTTCCTTTCTCCCTTAAGCAATGGTGGATCCAATACGAGGCAAGCAACACAAGAGGCGGGTACGTGCAACGTCAAATTACTCCCCTAAGGTACAGATAGAGACGTGTGTTGTGATTCGAGGCCCAGGGACACCTACCTGGAAGGCAGTCCAGGTGATGGTCACAGGGCTCACCTTCGGTCTCGTTGCCGCCCGGTCTCCTGCGCCATTTACCTGAGGGTGGAAGAAGGTTGGTTTGATCCACCTTCAGAGGTGAGCGTTGTCTCTAAAGCTGGCATGGGCCAACTTGGGCCCTCCCTACAGGTGTTTCTGGACTTCAACTCCCACAATTCCTAACTGCCTACCGGGAATTGAAGTCCAAAACACCTGGAGGGAGAGCCCAAGTTGGTCCATTCCTGATCCAAAGGGATCCAGGAGAAGAAGACTTCCCACCCCAACCCATTGAACCTTTCTTCCCGCCAGATGACCACATCTCGCTCCGGAGGTCCTCGTAGTCGGTCCAGTCGAAGAGGGCCATGTCCAGGGTGGGCAGGACCTCTCCTTCCGGGCGCGGCCGGGGCTTGGGGCGGGGTGAAGTGGCCTGCGGGGGAGATCCGGGCACTGACGGTGGGGCTGAACCTCCAGACGACCCTTCCAGGGGAAGCGCCTGCAGCCGCTCATCGTCCACCTCTGCCGGCCTCCGGAAGAGAGCGCTAGGAGTCCCTGGAAGAAGCACAACAGGTGGGAAAGAACCAGGGTGGGAATCACAGTCTCACTTCCCGTCCGGGAGGTGGCTGCATGGTTCTAAAGTGGGAGGTGGCTACATGGAACCTCGCTTGGCCACTTGGGAGGTGGCTGCATGGAAGGTCTAACATGGGAGGCGGTTGCATGGAACCAAGTTCTAATGTGGGAGGTGGCTGCATGGAACCCAGCTCTAACATGGGAGGTGGCTGCATGGGACAGAAACCCCAGCCCTACTTTCCCATTTGGGATCTGGCTGCATGGAACCAAGTTCTAACATGGGAGACGGCTGCATGGAACCCAGCTCTAACATGGGAGGTGGCTGCATGGGACAGGAACCCCAGCCCTACTTTCCCATTTGGAATCTGGCTGCATGGAACCAAGTTCTAACATGGGAGACGGCTGCATGGAACCCAGCTCTAACATGGGAGGTGGCTGCATGGGACAGGAAACCCAGCTCTACTTTCCCATTTGAGCTCTGGCTGCATGGAACCAATTTCTAATATGGGAGGTGGCTACATAAAACCAAGGCCTCTTATGGGAGGTAGTTGCATGGAACGACATTCTAACATGGGAGATGGCTGCATGGAACCAAGTTCTGTCATGGGAGCTGCTGCATGGAACCTATTTCTAATATGGAAGGTGGAACCAAGTTATTCTATGGGAGGTGGCTGCATGGAACCAAGTTCTCTTATAGGAGGTGGCTTCATGGAACCAGGTCCCTATGTGGGAGGTGGCTGCATGGAACCGATTGCTAACATGGGAGGTTGCTGCATGGTACCAAGTTCTCTTATGGGAGGTGGCTGCATGGAACTGATTTCTAATATGGGAGGCGGCTGCATAGAACTGAGTCCTAACAAGGGAGGTGGCTGCATGGAATCAGGTCCCTGTGTGGGAGGTGGCTGCATGGAATTGAATTCTAACATGGGAGGTGGCTGCATGGAACCAGGTCCCTATGTGGGAGGTGGCTGCATGGAACCGAGTCCTAACAAGAGAGGTGGCTGCAGGGAACCAAGGTCTCTTATGAGAGGTGGCTGCATGGAACTGATTTCTAACATGGGAGGTGGCTGCATGGAACTAAATCCTAACAAGTGAGGTGGCTGCATGGAACCAGATCCCTATGTGGGAGGCGCCTGCATGGAACTGATTTCTAACATGGGAGGTGGCTGCATGGAACTGAGTCCTAACAAGGGAGGTGGCAGCATGGAACCAGGTCCCTATGTAGGAGGTGGCTGCATAGAACTGATTTCTAACATGGGAGGCGGCTGCATGGAACTGAGTCCTAACAAGGGAGGTGGCAGCATGGAACCAAGTTCTCTTATAGGAGGTGGCTGCCTGGAACAGAGTCCTAACAAGGAATGTGGCAGCATGGAACCAGGTCCCTATGTAGGAGGTGGCTGCATACAACTGATTTCTAACATGGGAGGCGGCTGCATGTAATTGAGTCCTAACAAGGGAGGTGGCTGCATGGAACCAGGTCCCTATGTGGGAGGTGGCTGCATGGAACTGGGTCCTAACAAGTGAGGTGGCTGCATGGAACCAGGTCCCTATGTGGGAGGTGGCTGCATAGAACTGATTTCTAACATGGGAGGCGGCTGCATGGAACTGAGTCCTAACAAGGGAGGTGGCTGCATGGAACCAAGTTCTCTTATAGGAGGTGGCTGCCTGGAACAGAGTCCTAACAAGGAATGTGGCAGCATGGAACCAGGTCCCTATGTAGGAGGTGGCTGCATACAACTGATTTCTAACATGGAAGGCGGCTGCATGGAATTGAGTCCTAACAAGGGAGGTGGCTGCATGGAACCAGGTCCCTATGTGGGAGGTGGCTGCATGGAACTGGGTCCTAACAAGTGAGGTGGCTGCATGGAACCAGGTCCCTATGTGGGAGGTGGCTGCATAGAACTGATTTCTAACATGGGAGGCGGCTGCATGGAACTGAGTCCTAACAAAGGAGGTGGCTGCATGGAACCAGATCCCTATGTGGGAGGCGGCTGCATGGAACCAAGTCCTAACAAGGGAGGTGGCTGCATGGAACCAGGTCCCTATGTGGGAGGTGGCTACATGGAACTGAGTTCTAACAAGGGACTTGGCTGCATGGAACCAGGTCTCTATGTGGGAGGCGGCTGCATGGAACCGAGTCCTAACAAGGGAGGTGGCTGCATGGAACCAGGTCCCTATGTGGGAGGTGGCTGCATGGAACTGATTTCTAACATGGGAGGTGGCTGCATGGAACGAAGTCCTAACAAGGGAGGTGGCTGCATGGAACCAGATCCCTATGTGGGAGGCAGCTGCATGGAACCGAGTCCTAACAAGGAAGGTGGCTGCATGGAACGAAGTCCTAACAAGGGAGGTGGCTGCATGGAACCAAGTTCTCTTATGGGAGGTGGCTGCATGGAACCAAGTTCTTTTATGGGAGGTGGCTGCATGGAACTGCTTTCTAACATGAGAGGTGGCTGCATGGAACTGAGTCCTAACAAGGGAGGTGGCTGCATGGAACCAAATCCCTACGTGGGAGGTGGCTGCATGGAACTGAGTCCTAACAAAGGAGGTGGCTGCATGGAACCAGGTCCCTATGTGGAAGGTGGCTGCATGGAACCAAGTCCTAACAAGGGAGGTGGCTGCATGGAACCGAGTCCGAACAAGGGAGGTGGCTGCAGGGAACCAAGGTCTCTTATGGGAGGTGGCTGCATGGAACTGATTTCTAACAAGGAAGGTGGCTGCATGAAACGAAGTCCTAACAAGGGAGGTGGCTGCATGGAACCAAGTTCTCTTATGGGAGGTGGCTGCATGGAACAGTGTCCTAACAAAGGAGGTGGCTGCATGGAACCAGGTCCCTATGTGGAAGGTGGCTGCATGGAACCAAGTCCTAACAAGGAAGGTGGCTGCATGGAACCAGATCCCTATGTGGGAGGCGGCTGCATGGAACCGAGTCCCTATGTGGGAGGTGGCTGCATGGAACCGAGCTACGCTTTGCCCCCCACAGGGAGTGCACCCGGGACCAGACCTCGGTGGTGCCCCATCCTGTCCCTGCGCCCGTGCCTCCGCTGCTCCCGGTGGGCTTTCCCCGCTCTCTCGGCTCCCGGCGCGTGGTTCTCTCCTCCGAAGCCGAGGAAGGCCTCCTTCTGCCGTAGCCCGGCGGGCCGACTGTTCCCACGCGGAGGGTCCTCTTGGTGCTGGCGGTGGTGCCACTGCCTTGCGCCTCGCATCTCCGGGGTCCAATCCTCCCGGTCCGGGAAAGTGTTGCTGACTTCTGGAAGGCTGGAAATGGCCACCGTCTTGGGGTTCGAGGAATTGGCGGGGTCAAAGGTCAGGAGGCAAAGGACCACAACGGCAGAGATGGAGATGAGGCTGGCGGCCATGTTTCCCAACGTTTGGTCTTCCTCACCTGCAACAGATTTGGACATTGAGGGTGGCCACGTTCGGAGGCGGCGCATACATAATGCATTGCTTTGCTGGAGTTTGACGCGTGTCCCTAGAGCATGTGCAAAGCGGATTTCTTATGCAAATGAGGGCAATCAATCATGGAGGGAGAGGAGACCAGCTGTTGTGCGAAGCTGTTTCGTCGCCTTGGAAAGAAGGCACCAGGCCAGGCTGGCATCCTCGCGTTTCCTATCCGCTTCCCAATGAAAGGAACTTGCAAAGAGAAGCTGGAGCAGATGGCCAAAGACGGCGGGGGGCCAAAACATGCCCTCTCCCTCCTCCTCCTCCTCCTCCTCCTCCTCCTCCTCCTCCTCCTCCTAAGCTTCGGGGATTGAACGTCCTCGCAGTGAGAAATCTAGAGCTTCAAGGAGATATTTCCCTGCAATGCTACATTTCTAGATGCAGGGATGAGGGTTGGGCAAACGTTAGCCTTCCAGATGTTTTGGACTACTTCTTGTGTAATATGGGTGGAAAATACAGTTCTAATGGACATGTGGTCACACATCTACTAAAGGTATCAGCTTGCTTAGCTGATAGGTAGATAGGTAGATAGATAGATAGATAGATAGATGTATGCAGAACTATTTAGATAGATAGATAGATAGATAGATAGATAGATAGATAGGATGAATGAATGAATGAATAAGTAGATAGAAGGATGGATAGATAGACAGATAGGATGGATGGATGAATGAGTGAGTAAGTGATGGAAGGATAGAAAGATGGATGGATAGATAAATAGATAGGATGCATACATGAATGAATGAATGAATGAATGAATGAATGAATAAGTCAATAGATAGAAGGAAGGATAGAAGGATGGATGGATGGATGGACGGACGGATAGATAGATAGGATGACTGAGTGAATGAATGAATAAGTAGGTTGAAGGATGGATGGATGGTTGGATAGATGGAATGAATGAAGAATGAATCAGTAGATAAAACGAAGGATAGATAGATAGGATGAATGAATGAATGAATGAATGAATGAATGAATGAATGAATGAATAAAGAAATAAATAAGTAGATTGATGGATGGATGGATGGATGGATACATAGATAGATAGATAGATAGATTGATAGGATGAATGAATGAATGAATGAATGAATGAACAAGTAAATGGGTGGATGGATGGATGGATGGATGGATGGATAGATAAATAGATAGATAGATAGATAGATAGATAGATAGATAGATCAATAAATGGATGGATAGATAGATGGATAGATAGATAGGATGAATGAATGAATGAATGAATGAATATGTGGATAGAAGGAAGGAAGGATGGATGGATGGATAGATGGATAGATAGATAGGATAAATGAATGAATAGGTAGATAGAATGAATGGATAGATGAATAGATAGATGGAAAGATAGGATAAATGAATGAATAAGTAGATAGAAGGATGGATGGATGGATGGATAGATAGATAGGTAGGTAGGTAGGTAGATAGATAGATAGATAGATAGATAGATAGGATGAATGAATGAATGAATGAATGAATGAATGAATGAATAAGTAGATAGAAGGATGGATGGATGGATAAATAGATAGGATGGATGAATGAATAAATGAATAAGTAGATAGAAGGATGGATGGATGGATGGATGGATGTATAGATGGATAGATAGATAGGATGAATGAATTAATGAATAAGTAGTTAGAAGGATGGATGGATAAATAGATAGATAGGATGAATGAATTAATGAATGAATAAGTAGATAGAAGGATGGATGGATGGATGGATGGATGGATGGATGGATGAATAGATAGATAGGATGAATGAATGAATGAATGAATGAGTAGATAAAAGGATGGATGGATAGATAGATAGATAGATAGATAGATAGATAGGATGAATGAATGAATAAGTTGATAGAAGGATGGATGGATGGATGGATAGATAGATAGATAGATAGATAGATAGATAGGATGAATGAATGAATGAATGAATGAATGAATGAATAAGTTGATAGAAGGATGGATGGATAGATAGATAGGATGAATGAATGAATAAATAAGTAGATAGAAGGATGGATAGATGGGTGGATGGATAGATAGGTAGGTAGGTAGGTAGGTAGGAGAGATATGTATATAGTAGGCAGATATACCTCTTGACAAGATACAGATATGGCTACAGCTATTCTATAGATGGACGGATAGATAGAGGGCTGGGTGTGGGCTGCCCGCCTCCTTGGCCTGTTGCCACAAGAGACCCTTGAATGGAGATTGTGGTGTGTGTGCATGTGTGTGTGCCAAGATGTGGGGGCCCTTTCTTCCTCCCTCCCTCCATCCCTCTGGCCTTGCCCTCCATCTGCCGTGGCCGCCCGCCGTGGGGCCTGGGAGCCGTGGACATGCTCCGCCGGCCGTGGGCTACCTGTGGCGGCCGGCCTCCGGCGCACACAAAGCGCATTGAGGGCGGCAGAGAAAGGCCGCCCCCCACGGACCCATTGGGCCTATTATCGCCGGATGATTTCCTGCGTTTTGTCCGCCCGGTTTGTGTCGGTGCTGCCAAGGGTTTCTCTGCCAAGAAGCCTCCGGCGCCCCCCTTTCCATCCCGACCCATCCATTCAGGCCTCTGAAATATGGACAGCCCCCCACAAGCTTTGGGAAAGTGGTTTCAAAGGACTTTCCCCTTCGGCGAGAACTGAGATTTGCACGGGCAAGTGGGCCGCAAGACGAGGTCCCTCCTGCAGAAACACAAGTTGGGGAAGTTTAGTACACTTTCCCCATCTTTCTATGATGGAATCAGTTAGGAAATGGCACTCATCACCCAGGAACAAAAAAAACAAAGTGTTATATAGTGTTATCTAATATCTACTACTCACCCAAGCCATCCATCTCTCTCTCTGTCTGTCTATCTATCTGTCTGTCTATCCATTTGTCTATCTATTCATCTATCTATCTGTCTGTCTGTTTGTCTATTCATCTATCTATCTATCTATCTATCTATCTATCTATCTATTCATCTAACTATCTATTCGTCTATCCATCTATTTATTCGTCTATTTATCTTTCTGACGATCTATGCATCTGTCTGTCTGTCTGTCTATCTGTCTATTCGTCTATCTATCTATCTATCTGGCTATCTAGCTATCTATTCATCTATCTATCTATCACTTTGTCTATCCATCTATTTATTCGTCTATCTATCCGGCTATCTGGCTATCTATCTATCTATCTATCTATCTATCTATCTATCTATCTATCTATTCGTCTATCTATTCATCTACTTATTCATCTATCTATTCATCTATCTATCTATCTATCAATCTATCTATCTATCCATTCATCTCTATATTCGTCTATCTATCTATTCATCTCTCTATTTGTCTATCCATCTATTTATTCATCTATCTATCTGGCTATATTAATCTATCTATCTATCTATCTATCTATCTATCTATCTACCTATCTATTCAACTATCCACCTATCTATTCATCTATCTATCTATCTATCTATCTTTCAGTGTCTGTCTATCTATCTATCTATCTATCTATCTATCTAGCCATCTATTAATCTATCTGTTTATCTATTCATCTATCTATCTATCTATCTATCTATCTATCTATCTATCTATTCAACTATCCATCCATCCATCTATCTGTCTATCTAGCCATCTATTCATCTATCTGTTTATCTATTCATCTATCTATTATCTATCTATCTATCTATCTATTCATCTGTCTATCTGTCTGTCTATCTATTCATCTGTTTATCCACCCATCCATCCCTCATCTGTTTAGGTGGGTGAATAGATAGATAGATAGATAGATAGATAGATAGAGCGATGAATATCTAGGGTTATCTATTCATTTACAAGATAACTACCCATATCTATCTATCTACCCAAAATCATCTTGTTTGTCTGTCTATGTATCCATCTAACTCCCTATCTGTTTGGGTGGGTAGAAAGATAGATAGATAAATAGATAGTTGATAGGTGGATACATGGATAGATAGATGGAGAAGTAGATAGATACTTGGATAGATACTTGGATAGATAGATAGATAGATAGATAGATAGATAGATAGATAGATAGATACGGAGATAAGTGGGTAGATATAGATCACTAGATACATGGCTAGATAGATAGATAGATAGATAGATAGATAGATAGACGAATAGATGGATAGATGGATAGTTGGATAGTTGGATAGATGGATAGATTAATAAATGGATAGATACATAAACCATAGATACATACACAGAGATAGAGTGAGAGAGAGAGAGATACATGGATAGATGGATGGATGGATAGATATATAGATAGATAGATATATGAATGAATAGATAGATAGATAGATAGATAGATAGATAGATGGATAAATAGATATATAGATGGATAAAAAGATGATAGATAGATAGATAGATAGATGTATAGATTAATACATGAATAGATACATAAGCCATAGATACATACACAGATAGATAGACACAGAGAGAGAAAGATAGATGGATGGATGGATAGCTAGATGGATAGATAGATAGATAGATAGATAGATGGATAAATAGATATATAGATGGATAAAAAGATGATACATACATACATATATACATACATAAGTAGTTGGATGGATGGATGGATAGATCGATCGATCGATAGATAAATGGATAGATGTATGTATGGATAAAGAGATTGATCTATCAATTTATAATATATCTATCCCTCCATCTGTCTGTCATATTTGTCTATCTCTCTCTGTGTGTATGTATTACCTCCCCACCAACTCAGCCCATGACCTCTCCCTCCCCTCATCCAGACTCACTGGGAGTGATGGGTGCTGCAGTTGGGAAAGGACTTCCTTCTCTTCTCCTTTTTCCTTCCTTCTTTCCTTCCTTCCTTCCTTCACCAGAGAGAAGCTGGTGCAGATGATGTTGCTGAGGGTGGGCGCTGGGCCTCTGGGCGGGAGGGCAGGCGGGGCCAGGGGTCTCCCCCTCCTCCCCCTCCCCACTGATGAGGGGGGCACAGGGAGGGGGAGTGGCCTGGGAAACCCCCTCCTCCCCCTGAGTTAATGGGGGGGGGCACACAGGCACATCAAAGAGGCAAGCCACAAACAAAGGAGACAAAGAGGATTAGGTGTCTCTGCTTCCAGTCTCTTTGGCATTGGGGTTCGGGGCCACAATTGGACCCTCTTTGGGGGAATTGGGGGGTCTCCCCTTTCTCTCCTCTCCACCAATACTTTGGAAGTCCCCTTTCTCCCTCCTCTGCCCATCTTGGTGCATGATGAGAACATCCCTAAGGGTGCTCAAGAGGAGGAACGATGGGGCCCAGAGACCAAACTCTTCCAAGGACTCTCTCTCTCTCTCTCTCTCAATCTCTCTCTATCCATCCATCCATCCGTGTACATCTCTCTCTCTCTCTCTCTATATATATATCTATATATATCTATATATATATATCATGTGTCTGCCTGTCTACCTATCTTATCCATCCACCCATGTACACATCTATCCATCCATCCATCCATCCATCCATCCATCCCACCCCACATCTTTCTATCTATCTATCTATCTATCTATCTATCTATCTATCTGTCTGTACGTCCGTCCATCCATCCATCCATCCATCCATCCATATACATATCTATCCACCCATCCCGCCACATATCTATCCATCTATCCATAATCTCTACCATCTATCTATCTATCTATCTATCTATCTATCTACCTACCTATCCGTCCATCTGTCTGTCTGTCTATCTATCCATCCATCCATCCATGTACATATCTATCCATCCACCCCACCGCATATTTGTCTATCCATCTGTCCATCCATCCATCCATCTACCCTATCTATCTATCCATCCATCCATCATCTCTATCATCTACCTATCTATCTATCTATCTATCTATCTATCTATCTATCTATCCATCTATCTACCTACCTACCCGTCTGTCTGTCCATCCATCCACCCAAGTACATATCTTTCCTATCTATCTATCTATCTATCTATCTATCTATCTATCTATCTACATATCTATCCATCCCAACCCCTATCTATCTATCTATCTATCTATCTACCTACCTACCTAGCTATCCGTCTGTCTGTCTATCCATCCATCCATCCATCCACCCATCCATGTACATATCTATCCATCCATCCTGCCGCATATTTGTCTATCCATCTGTCCGTCCATCCATCCATCCATCCATCCATCCATCCATCCATCCATCCATCCATTTACCCTATCTATCCATCCATCCATCATCTCTATCATCTATCTATCTATCTATCTATCTATCTATCTATCTATCTACCTACCTACCTACCTACCTACCTACCCGTCTGTCTGTCCATCCATCCACCCAAGTACATATCTATCCTATCTATCTATCTATCTATCTATCCGTCTGTCTGTCTATCCACCCATCCATGTACATATCTATCCACCCATCCTGCCGCATATCTATCCATCTATCATAATCTCTACCATCTATCTATCTATCTATCTATCTATCTATCATCTATCTACCTATCTGTCCGTCTGTCTATCTATCCATCCATCCATCCCACCGCATATCTGTCTATCCATCCGTCTGTCTGTCTATCTATCTATCTATCTATCTATCCATCCATCCATCCATCCATCCATCCATCCATCCATGCACCCTATCTATCTATCTATCTATCTATCTATCTATCTATCTATCTATCTATCCATCCATCATCTCTATCCATCCATCATCTCTATCATCTATCTATCTATCTATCTATCTATCTATCTATCTATCTGTCCGTCTGTCTGTCTGTCCATCCATCCATCCATCCATGTACATATCTATCCATCCATCCCGCCGCATATCTATCTATCCATCTATCTATCTAACAAAATGCAAAGAGACAGAATGGGGGACGATGATGCCTGGCTCAAGAGCAGGACGTGTGAAAAAGATCTTGGAGTCCTCGTGGACAACAAGTTAAACATGAGCCAACAATGTGATGTGGCGGCAAAAAAAGCCAATGGGATTTTGGCCTGCATCAAGAGGAGCATAGTGTCTAGATCTAAGGAAGTAATGCTACCCCTCTATTCTGCTTTGGTTAGACCACATCTGGAATATTGTGTCCAATTCTGGGCACCACAATTCAAGAGAGATATTGACAAGCTGGAATGTGTCCAGAGGAGGGCGACTAAAATGATCAAGGGTCTGGAGAACAAGCCCTATGAGGAGCGGCTTAAGGAGCTGGGTATGTTTAGCCTGAAGAAGAGAAGGCTGAGAGGAGATATGATAAAAGGTAAATGTAATAATTATTACATTATTATTAAGTCCAGTCGTATCTGACTCTGGGGTGTGGTGCTCA